>NC_091936.1:23112470-23354970 GCF_041260155.1 Ptychodera flava | reverse complement strand
ATAATTTCACCTGCCTTCACAAGGAAATTGGATTAATCAAAGCCTGGTGACGAACACTTGAGAAAATTGCAAATTTTCTTCATTAAAAATTACACTTAACTACCCTTAATGTTTGACGGTTTAAAAATGGAAAAAAAAAAGCAGAAGAACTACCGTGATGCTACGCTAATGAGCAAATTATCAGTTAACTGTCGTTGACACTCGAGTATTCAATTCTTTTCCCGTTTCTACATCGGTTTTGACATCATCGCTATTCTGGAATTTCATGAAATCTCTGACGCCAGGAAACATGATAAATTGACCAAACAATTAATATCTAACTATCATGTCACTGCGTTATCTGTTTGTATTTTTCAGGTATTTGTTCCATAAGTCGAGGATGAAAAGGTCCATACTCTGATAAGATAAATGTGGAAATGTAATGATTAGTCATACATGAAATTCAGAAATTAAACTCTCCGAGCTGCTTTGAACTACATTGCCATAGACATGAAGGGCTTTGCAGTTGTGCGCGTCTGACAGTGCGTCTTTGCAGTGTAAGTGACAACCTTTGCAAAGGAACATCTGTATTTCGCGCGTAATGCAAGAAACAATAGCAAACAAAAACAAACTAATAAAGAAACAACTTAGCAAACAAAATACCTTCTTTGAACTTTTCCTTGTAGACCTTATCGACTGAACGCGCAAACATGTCTACACCTCTGTTAAATCGGATAATTAGAAGAAAAATCTCTTCCGTACAGATTCTTGATCACATGACAGGACTTAAATACATAGCACCATGGCTATTGACGAGACTGAAGTAGGGAACTTGTTAACCATAATTGAAATAAAGCATCAGCAGTCATGTTAACATTAAATATTTGTGGTTAGACATTAGTCAGAATCAAGTAGAGACTCGCCACTTAGTCATTGTTTTGGTTTGGTGTATGTATTTTTGGTTTCTTGTAAGGCGACTGCATTGCATTGTGTTGGGATATGTCCAGTTTACAGTGTACACATATTTGTCGAAGACACATCGCCCGACAAAGAGAAAAACGGAACCTCTGTCTGATGCTGAAGGTTTGTTGAATGGTGTTATGACATTACAAACCATTTGCAAATTTATATATCGCTCATTATACTCGACTCACGGTCACTCCCTCTTATGGAGTGACCGTGTGATACTGATACTGCAGTAAGAATGCAACACTAGCTTGCCGAAAGTGACCAGCTGGGTTGAAAACATGTTTGCGGTCATTCTCGGTGCGAATGTGATACATGTAATATCAGATTCGGCGCAGTTACTGTGCAACCGCAGAGGGTTGGCGAAATCGAAATATATTGTTATCTGGCTCGACTTGTAAACAGTGGAAAAGTCAGAGAAGTACTCGTCGAGCAGATAACATTTCCAAGTAAAGTTTTTCACTCGTCGTTTTGTCTTCACCAAACAGGTTTCAGCTGATGAGTACAGAGAAACCACGACAAATGGGTTGGAGAAGAGATTCTAGCCGTACAGTGAAGAGTTGACGTCGGAGAAAAGTATGATTGAATGTGCTACCTCTGTCCAAATTTTGATAGAGTCAGAAAGCCGTGCTCAAATAGCACAGCAATATTAATCAACGACCTACGACCTACCGCACTGTACAGACTCGAATTATAACAGACTTCTCCAAATTAAGTAAAGAAGATAACTGAACATCTCCATTTCACGAAAAATTACTGGGTACTGCTGTTCCCAAAAGTACCTGTAATTGACGAACATGCATGCACACATCTGTATACATACATACATACATACATACATACATACATACATACATACATACATACATACAGACCACAGGTATATATGTGCCAGTGAATACGACATTCGTCACACTAAATGATATCCGCACGTAGAGACTTGCTATACCTGAATAATCATAGCGTATGATGCAAATAAAGTGTATAAAAAACATGACAAAGCAAAAATATTTCACAGTGTGTTCAAGTCACCTCATGAATGTATAGCCTGGATTGTGTTGGGAATTCCTCAATACATTCACAAGTCATTTAGGCATAACAGAGGTGAATTCTTGCAGACTACATGTACCCAAAAACGGTGCCCGAAGAAGGGGCTGGCCATTTATGGTGGGTCAGAAAAAACAGTATAGATATTTGGAAAAATAGTGAGCGTACAGCTGTATAAAAATACTTCGAGTGAATCTGCTTTCATAAAAAAAGATTGTGATATGAAAAATATGATACCATATCATGAAGTATGAATAAACCCTGTTAATGTCACTTCCCCCTTAGATGAAATGGTCAATCCCAAAGTTTGAACGGAACTTTAAATTGTCACAATACCGTTTGCTTTTAGATCTTCTCCGCTAAAATTCCTTTCACTGTAACCGGTGATTTTAAACTTTTGGTCGAAATATGTTGATCAAAAACTTGTTCATAAGACGTCGTTTTTGTGAAAACTTTGTGAAATGTTGAGTATAATGTTTACCTGAACACCATAGTCTGGTGTAACTGGTCTAGCCCTGGCGTAACTATTCCTATTGCGAAGTTGTATGGAAAGTTTATTTTCGCGTGCACAATGACACACTGTCGGGGAAACTTGAAGCAGCGTGGATCGAGATACATCCACCACTTACCAATAGTACACACGGTGTCTTCTCAGCTGACACTTACGTCGTGCATAAGCTGTCGACGAATAAGGCTCCTGAATTTCTGACTGGTCAGGTTGTCAAAACACAGGTAAAATTCGACAACGCTTGAAACATGCAAAATGAAGCCACTGGTAATCACTCTGGTGGGGACTTGGACAAGGCCAATTTGACGGCGATGTCGTCAAAATGGTTGGGCAACTTTTCGACTCTTGTAGAACACCGACATTTGTAACGAATCGGCAGAGTGTCACTGCCTCCAGTTGTCTGTGCAGATTTATTAATAAACAGCCTAGCAACACAAACTCCCATGGCCCTGTTCGCCTGTCATGATCATCGCACCGTGACAAGATCGATCTCGTCAGCGACTCGACGCGTAAACGACGTGGCAGAAGGCGGGCGTACCTGATGTCGTACTTGGCCGATCATTTACAAGGTAGTAATTTCACCTGTCCGGCGAATAAAGCGAAAAACAATGGCTTTCACTCACACAGTCGGTCAACGGGACGAAGAAATGTTAAGGAGATAAAATGAATAAAAAATCTCACCGACTCGGTATCCTCGTACCGCGCCAGGACGATTTGCTTCAATCGCAGTGGGCTGTTCTTCGAGCGAAACTTTTACAAGAAGTAAGCTTCAGCCAACTGTGTCCGATTTCTTCCTGAAATTGAGATAAGAAAGGACAGTGGCTAAAAAACCGCAGGCCAGAACCCGTCCATCGAACCGTACCTGGACATATGATATGTTTTGTTTGCGGTCAACTTAAGGCAGGCCCTGAGGACCACCTTAACCATAATTCATCCTAAAATCTTCATAAATTTGTCAAACTATGCACACACAATTGAGCCAAAGTTCAGTCCACCTGTCATTTTTTATAATTTAGAGGCTTTTTTTGAATGAGGGCCCTCCAAATATAGCCCTTGGGTTGGACATTGAACCGTTGTCCTATACAATTTAACACCCTTTTAATAAAATATATCAATGTACACAATCTTAAAACCCCTCTCCGACCTTTCCTACGATTTCACCGAAATTTATGTCAACCTGTGTCACGAGGCAAGTCACTCTCCGTGTACCGCAGAGACTAGTTTGTCGAGCAGTAGAGATCATGGACTCAACGCCCTCAGCGACGAGCGAGACAGGGGCGTGTTCGGGGTAACTTTGGCGTCATGACGCGTCATTTCGATGGATGAACGTAAAGTTCGTGATGATCTAGAAAAATTTACAGGTCGGCATCAGAAGAGTAACGCCTTGAGGGGGTCCATTGTACTTGTTAAAAGAAATGGAATCGACGTGTTGTGGTTCCTACGTTACATCACAGATGAAGAGCTTCGTACCTATCATTGTTAGTACAAATTTGTAAACCATGCAGGCCGCGCCTAAATCTTGAGTTTGTACCAAGCGCCCTCGAATAAATTCGCCAAAATGCACAGAATACCACTGCGCAGCAAACTTTCTAATAACAACAAGATAAACACTCCAACTTGAAAATTTAGGAAATACGACCACGTTGAATTAAGCTTTATGAGTCACACCATAAAAATTGACCTTCGCCCACAATATAATTTAATGTCGGTGACTTTACCGTCGTCATGGTAATGATCTTCGAAGTGACAAGGTTTCGCTCCATGAGAGTACTTGGCGGGCCAATGCACACGTTGATTGTGCCACGAACATGGCAAAAAATGACAAATGACTGGTATTTTTGGTCGACGTTACCCCCTGCACAGTGTTTCGAACGTATACTAATCAAATTCCCAACCATTCATTCATGTGTTGCACAATTTTGGAGTGCAATATCGCTAGTTTGTTGACTTTCGGCTCCTGTGTTCGAATTTATGGGCAATTTGTGTATTTGAGCTGTCACTCGTATGGCATTGACATTCCCCTAGATAAATTTGTTAAAGCAATTAAAATCTCGAACGCCTTTGTTTGCAAACAAGGCAGATTAGATATCCCCTCCTCTCTCTCTGTGGACGTCATTACAGAGTTTGAAGAACTGTTGTCAACAAGAATCAAATCTCAGAGAGAGAGAGAGAGAGAGAGAGAGAGAGAGAGAGAGAGAGAGAGAGAGGAGAGGAGAGAGAGAGAGAGAGAGAGAGAGAGAGAGAGAGAGAGAGAGAGAGAGAGATGGGGGATATCGGGTAGTAATGAGCTTTCAACCACCGAGAGAGAGAAACAGAGACAGGCCTACACATCGAGAAAACGATGCAAATCCCAAATCGCCGCACTTTCTCGGCCAGCAGTTGAGAGACATCTACGGTACGCACTACAAGGTATGCGTACCTTGACTGGACTAGTGAGTGGCATTATGGTAGTAATTCAAATACCCGCGAGCACTTTGTTTTACATGCGAAGTCTGCTATTGTTATCGAATTTTTGACCGTACCATAAAACTTTTACAATGTAATAAACGCCTTATATCCTAGGTTATTTTTTGCATGCCAATAGACGCAAGTTCTTCTGTGCATATATGCGCACTTTTACTTTTTAAATGTCTACGACTCAAAGCTAAACCAAGAAGACTGGGTCTTTCACATTCGAGACTAGAGCTGGTTCAAGTCTGTGATTTGTGAATGTTTGAATAGGGCGAACGCGATGATTTGTGTTCTGTTTTCATGTGAAACGTATGAGTATGGTGTACGCGATACAGGTGATGGACCTGGAACCCGGCAGAAACTTACTCCACTACTGCGCAGACTCAAAGGTAACGCGTTCGATCACTAGGAAAACCTGACCGGGGCTGCCAAATTTCAAATATGGTTGTATGAAATAGAAGAGACAGTGCACAAGAGAAACTATCGGAAATGTTATTTTTTAATAATTCACCGAGTTGAATCAAGTATAATTCGAGACACACCTACCACTCTCTATCAATTTAACGTCAGATGTAGCGATGTGCTCGGTGTTCGTATTGTATGCTTTCGCGTTTCCTGTCCCGAACGACTGTATGTGGAGAGAGGGTGGGTTCGAGCCAAATCTTACACAAGGGACGCAGAATACGAAAGATTACCATCTCTCTAGACCCATTTTTACATCTTGCAAGGAGAGGTAAAACTGGGGATATACATTTTTTGTGATCTCGTTCACCCGACCTCTTCCGGAGATTAGGTTTTTGAAGGAAAGTCAGAGCATGTATTTCTTTTCAAACTCCAACGTTATCCACCTTGCACTAATGTGGACACTTCACACAATGAAGATATTTTATATTTGTTTAAACTTTCACTCTGTTTATTAAAACAGATGAGATGTACTTGACTTAGAATGTAAGGCAGTGTCTCCATCTGACTTATAGGATTGAGGAAAATTGAAGGTCCCTTCTCGATAACCAAAATTGACCCCTATCTATCCCCGCCAACCAGAATTGTTATTTTCGCTGCCTCTCTCCATCCCTTCTGAACTCCATGCCGCCCACTGCGCTCGATCTCTCGGACTCGATTAAATGTTAGACGATCGACCTCTCGCATAGAAGAACACTTTAAACATGCCCGAACGATAGAGGTAAAAATCTCCGCATTGGCTGATCTTCTGGGTGTCAAACGAACAAGCTAAAATGTGTTGGTAAAAATTTCTCGAAAGAACATGGCTGCTTTAAACTACAGATTATTGGAAGACATCGTAACCCGGCCTTGGATGCAGACTTGGTTTCCGATTTTTAGATCTACACTGTACCAAACATCAGATTGAATGGGTTCTACGCCTTCACCCGTCAAACCCGAATGGTTGATTCCAAAGTAGACATCATAACATTGGGGTCAGTCTTTTGAAGTAACCGGAAACCCCATTATATTCGAGGTGGCCGCTGAGAATAAAGTGATCGTGACCTCAGCTGGCCTTCTTGCAGTAAAATTTCACACGCTTAGTCTGTTCAAACAGAGAACTGGCTACGCGTGGAAAACAACATTTGGGGATGGACCATTAGATCTTGGGAGGGGGTGGTCATAATGAAATTGTGAATTCAATTGTAAATTTCTAATTTTTTTTTCCAAATGAGAAAAGCTGCGCTTATTTTTTTTTCTGAGTAACTTTTCAGATTTATATTTTTTTTTAGTTCGACGCTGTCTAAGGATACAATGTACATCCATATCACTAGTGCAAATAAGATTGTGTGCTGTAAGCCTAACATACATATGGCCTAGTGATATATATTACTGATATATTTCGCGAAATGTTGCAGATCATCTCTTGCACTGAATGTCCAACAGTATTGCCTAATACTGGAACAGAAGGAAATGAAGAAGTGGTGGAATCAGAGACTGATTTTTGCACAACCAATGACAGTCCATCTGTCCATCAGATGTGGTGCGGAGCACCAAAAGCAACCGCATAAGCGGTCGCGGGGGGAGGTAAGGAGGGGGTGTCCCCCCTCCTGCCGTTGGAGCTTTTGAAAAATAGAGATTAAAATGGTGTTATTTGATGGCACTTGGGGAGTATTTTTTCAGATTACACATCTTCCTCTGAAACATGGTCTTCTTGGTCCTCAGTAGCTTCCTATAGTTTTGAAAATTGACTATTTGGGTTTCCCGGCTTCCCTTTCTACTGCATGGTGAAATGCCTACATTCACCCCACCAAACATCATGCATATCTCATGATTTACAATTGATTTTGACAAGCTGAGAAGCTGTTTGCAAAATATAGTGAAATTGCATATTTGTGTTTTAAGGGCAATTTTTGCCCTTTTTTGATCAAAGCATTTATTTCTCTGTAGCAGCATGTCCAAATTGATTGGATGTGTATAGATGTGGTGAAATTTCAATATTTGCCTTTTAGGGCTATTTATGGCATTTATGGTCAAAAAATCTGTATTCTCTGGAAGGGCTTGTCCAATTTCTTTGAAATTTGCTACATTAGTGGTTAGTCCCTTAAGAATTTTTTAAATCATGCTCTTTTTGTGGTGGAAAATATTCTTCAGATAATTGTCATTCAGCATTTGCTACACACAAACGATTATTCGTGCAGATTTATTCAATATTTGCTATAGAGAAACCTTCAAAGTTCAACCCGTTTGTGTGTTTTTGTGTTGGGATTTGTTGGGTAGATGGCATTCTACGTAGTGTATCGTTGAATGTTAAAAATTGTGTTGCTGTTGTTTTTAAGGCTGTTTTTGAGAAAAAAAAATTGAAAATGCCTTTTTAAAAGCAAAATGATACATAAAAGGCAAATATAACTTTTTGTCTTGACAACCATACCATAGTTTCAATGTTATACCTAGTGTACCTGCTTGGTTTGTACGCAGGAAACAAGTAGAAAACAGGCTCTATAATTTTATAATTTTCAAGTGATCAGAATACAAAAGTCCTGAAAAGATAAGATAATCACAACTTCCAGTATAAGGGATACAGTCACTCTAAATGTATAGATCAAAATTAAAAATGTGCCTGGAGGATGTACTAAAAATACAGAAAGTTGCTTCCTGTCGGTAAAATCTAAAAAAAATTCAAGATTTTTCAAGATTTTTTTACGCATTTGTATTCTTATTTATTTTTTTTATTTTGCAAACTAGTCTGAAGATTTTTCCTAACTTTCTGCTATGAATTTTTTTCTGTTTTTGACCACCCCCTCCCAAGATCTAATGGTCCGTCCCTTACAGAACATCGCGCTCATTGCTGAGCTGAGAAAGTTACTGAGTTGCTTTTTTGTCCAGGCACATACAAAGAAATTATGTTGACAGTGTAAAGCCATAGAAAACCACTCAGGTCGGACCGAACTTTTACAACAATGTACTCGGACCTTGACATGTTTCAGTTACCATAGAAAGAGAGTCGTCTGTAGGAATCTCACAATGGATTTACGCTAGCAAACTGGTTTATTATGCCCACATAAGACACATCTATATGAACAGGCCGGTCCAAAGTTTATAGATAATGAAAAGCTGTGACAGAAACAAAATTGCGACTAAACACGGTGACCTCTCCCAGTATGGCCGATCTGATCTCCCTGTTCACGTTTCTGTAACACGGAAAATAAGAGTGGAATTTCTTTTCCTTTCCTTTTTTTCGTGACGTAAACCATAGACCTTTGAGAAAAACGTTTTTCTCGAGGGTCTATGCGTAAGTAATAGGGAAGTGCTACACAATAATGTTAGATGGCTACACTTACTGACTTTGAATATCATTACTTCATAGATATTTTCCAGTGTCATTATGGATCATGGAGGTTACCTCCATACTATGGATACGCGACATGTCATGCCGTAGGTCATCGGACTAGCCCATGACCTGTTGGCATTATAGCCGCGGCCGCATTTTACACGAGCACAATGCTTCCCACTTGTAGGACCTCTCCTCGATTACGACATAGGTTACGCTTCAACCATAGACCTCTGTCTATGCTTCCACATAGGCTTCGGTGGAAGCGTAGTGTATACTGTAATGTAAAAATCTATTTTACATCCATGCTGTAACCATGGAAAGAAATCTTTCTTTCTTTCTACCTCCATATTGCAACTAAGGAGAAGTTTCTATGAGTAGCCCAGGCCCGAGGCGACAACCGTGCTGACGGCATTGCTGATTCCAAAACACAGTTTTATCGGTGACATATTTTGCCTAGCGAGAATTGAAAAATAAATGCTGACAATATACCTCACGCTCAACGCCCTTGGGTCGTGATAACAGTCTATTACTCCCTAGCCCGGTACTACAATGTACAAAGGCGCTATCAGACCTTTACACGTTACATCCATGCTTTGAATATGAAGAGCATACACAAGCAATTGACGCTCAACTGTCCTGGGGCATCGAGCTTTAATGGTTGCTTTGTATAAATGTAAGCTTCTCAAGGTAACTCCAAATAGTTTAAAGTCCTGCTATGAGACAAAAAGAAAGTAGAAATGGTATGTATCTACGCGCAGCAAGACGTACCCGGGGTCATAGAAGTCACAGAAAAGGTCCTCGAAGACTTTACTGCAGAACGAGGAGTTTCCTTACCTCTGCCTGTCACCTCCGTTTGGATTTGGTCATTACTTAGTATCAAAGACTATAGCTCTGCGAAATGCCATGCTTTCCACGCCAACCACACCAAACGTGCAACTGTGGTGCAACTTAACTCCGGTAATGTTTATCTCACCGAAAGTAGAGTGGTAACCTTTGACCCGCTATTGTTATGTGACTCTCGATATCCCTAAAACTGTGTCAGTAGCTTGTAACTTTGACGAATTTTTTTACAACAGTTCTTGTTCTACTCCCCAGAGTATGTTGAGGTACGCAGTTTTGAGCTTGTCAACTAAGCCTGTACAGGTGTAAACTGCATCGTTATTATTATTGTTGACAAGTGACGGGCGAGAATTCAAATGCAAACAACAATAGTGCATTTACACATGTAGACGCTGTCTGCTGTGTTGACAAGCTAATGAGTTGGTTTTTCAAAATGCTTGTGGGAGTAGAATATGATGAACTTCCAATCGGTATACCAAACAAAAATAGTGGGGGAAAAATCAACAAAAGTGTCCCTTTATTAAAGACAGAAAAGAACCGCCTCTAGAGGTACCGGGACGGCAACAAAAGACCCGAAATAGCTCAGCGCCTTCTCAATACACGGGCGGTAACAAAGACTCGAAAAGCTCATCTACTTTTCAATAATGCGGACACTTGCCTCTTTCTTCACAAAACTGCTTTTCGAATATCGAAAAGCAGTAGTTTTACGTCGAATTATGGTGTGACACCTCTCCGTGGTCGAACATGCGTCCATACATGGATATACCATAGATACGTCCATGGTCCATGGTTCGACAATAAACCTAAAGCAGCTACTCAGCTAGCTGCTGAGAGAGCGATATTTGCCAGAACTAATACAACTATGTCATGTGGAGAATGAAATAAACAACGAAACCACAAAACAGTAACTGCATACACCTCAACCGATTTCCGTCCACGGGTGACCGTGTTCCGTCAAATATTTTAGATGCGCTGCCTTAATTGTTAAGTTACACGTGAAATTTCTTCGCAAAACGATTGAGAAGTGAAAAGGGAAGAACCATTGTTTATAATCCCGACCTTCAAAAACACAAGGAGCTCATTACATTTTTGGGGCTTCCATTTGGCATTAGTGCTTTCTGTCCGAACTACCAACAGCGTCCTTTACAAATCTGGAAACGTTTTACTGTAACTTTTCGCAAACGCATGAGCTGAGCTTTTCTGTGTACATAAAGCGGATATTCTCTGGTTTTTTTAGTCTTGGAGCGAGTCTTGACCTTAAATGACGAGAAAGAAATCGCTTCACTTTTTGGCTTGAATGAAACTGCGCGTAACTTTGATAAAACATATACACTGTTAAATGTGTGAACATGGGACAAGTTGGCACAGCAGTATAACAACTCATTGAACCTTCATGAAAACAAAGAAACATGCATTATTCAAAACATCGTTTGCACCGTTTCAGAGCAGACTATTTCCACACATTTCGAGGCACCGCTTTCAGTAATTTGAATTGACGGACTGGTGTCGAAAACGACCAGCCCTTGTCTGGTTTGTTGTCGCCGTCTGGTCATGGGCAGAGTGAGCCGCATTTGAAACATTTAACAAAAAACTATTTTCAAGGTTAAGAAGCCGAGGAAGTCTGTATAAGCTTAGATCATTGAGGTATTTTTTTACCTCCATTTGTATACATGTACAGTGTACAAAGCATTCTCGAGTTTTCGTGACAATAGTCTGCTCGACCATGGTTTGACAAGCAATGCTGTAAACAAGAAAAGTTTCACAGGTTTTGCTGTTCGAAACCCGTCACATGCGTGCGGGACACTTAAAACCTCCTATTTACGTGCTTTAAATTTGGTCATCAAAATGAACGACATTCACTTGTACAAAGCCATGTGGGATTAGGACAGTGTAACTGTAAGTAAGCCAAGACGCATATGCAAGCAGTCACGCGGAGATGACGCTTTATATAGGCTCGGGATGCAATCATTGAAACAATGCGTTTTGCTTTACGGATTCATTCTACAAAGCATCATCAGAGAAACTCTTTCACTTCTTACCTGATCTGCTTGACATATATAATCTTATCTTGGAAGAATAAGTTAGTACACTCCCATGAATGGAAGCCCACCACCACCGTACGACACACGTCTGGACCAGGTGTGGCCAATGGTAACACACAACCCACATAGAACCACGGCGTTAAATGGCAAAGGTTACTCTGTACAAGGGTCACGGGTTATCATTGCAAACAGAAATCGACAGCAAATTTCGAACCCAGTTTACGCCCCAACAACGCCATAAGCGCACTCTTGGAGTGCATTACCCATCCGATCAGCGTGTTTGGTTACTCCTTACCTTACAAGTACTTGTGCCAGGTGCCGTAGTCAAATGTACGGACTGTGTAAGGCAACGTCTGTCAAGTTGAAAGAGGGGACACCACGCCGGCTGGAGGGAGGAGGTACGGCATGGAAACAATGGGCCCGCGAAAACCGTGATTTGTAATTGCGGTGAAAATCTGCAGTAGCTGCGCTGGTTGCGCAATTCCACGACGCGACAAAGCGAATCAAAAGCGTACGAACACAATGAAAGTGTACATACGGGATTATCAACACATGAACAACCGAAAGCTTCTCAGACAAGACCGTAGACTTCGAGTGGTCCGGGGGGAAAAACAAAGGGGTTTCTTTGAAATTAAAATGAACCCTGGAAGAAAGTTTATTCACCAACCCCTGGGCCAACAAACTGGTCGTACAATAGACTGCCCGTTACAGTGTAGCAAAACATTACCGATTTAATAGCAAAAATGCGGTTCTAACTCCAGTCAAGAATCGCGTCAACCCCATGCCCATTGCATGCAATTTTACCATGCTTTATCTATTTGAAAAAAAAAGGTTGGGGGTGAGGACTCGATCGCGCTTTTGGCCGATATACCTAACCGGCTCGCACGGGAATGTAGCCTCATCAGGATTCAGTAAACTTTCTTTCATTGCGTGTGAGGACTTTCCACCTCGCAGGATTTTGGCAAAAGAGAACGTCCCACGCTATGAAAAAGTGGGTCACGCCAAGGAACCAAACCTTCTCAGCGCTACGACGAGTTGAAAGGGTTGTTTATATAGATGCATTTCGATTTAATTTCTATCCGCATGACTCTTCAAGCGAGGGGTTATTGACCAATGAATATAGAGATCTTGGCAAGGTTTGTCTAGACATTTGATCTCTACGCCTGTACGCCAGTTGAGCAACAAAAGTGCAAGTCTAGATTCGTGATGGAGGCAACCTAATCTCATGGACAGCGAAAAGGCGAATTTCCCAAACTTAGGGGTGGACCATTTGATTTCGGGGGGGGGGTGATTTTCGGAAAAAAATGTTGCTGGCCATTTGTAGTAAAAAAACTGTCTGCTCAGTGAACAGCATAAAATTATTGCCAAGTACCGTGAGACAGTAAACTGTAGTCTCTGGAGATGAAGAGTCAGGATCTGCTTTTGGAAGGCCCGCATAAAGCACCAACTAAACAAGGCCCGCATGATGCACCCACACACTAAACACCAGTCCTGATGATTTCCAAATTTAGCCACGCTATACCATAGCATGCCATGATGGTTTAATGGAGAATACAAGAGAAGGCAGTGGCTTGCAGCATTGCAAAGACCAGTCATCCCCTGATGGATTTTTGCAAGGTGTGTCTACATCAAGCAGGGACATTTCTGAATTCATCTCTTCAAGGTTCAAGTTGACGGGTAACTAAAGTCAGCGACGAGCATGTGCAAAGATGTACATGCTTTCACAATAACACGATTGAAACTAACTTGGGATAATTGGGTCTTCATATTTTTCAAATTTCTCAAAACTGTGAGGTGTTCATAAAAACAAGTGTAAAACTTAAAAAGAAAAGCAGATGAGCTTACATTTGTAGATTCAATCGACATTACTTTACCATCCAATTATCAAAAATCAGTTCAAATCGTGTTACATAAATAATTAAATGTCAAAGCGAAGTAGGTGTAACGTTTGCTGATTTTTTCAGTATTTTTGTTCAGTGTCATTGGATAGACTAAACAAATATCGCACCATTTTGGTTTCACACTGTCGTGAACACTCTAGAAACGCGATATAATTTGTGTTTTGTCTTGCTACGATAGTTAAAATAGTTCTCCAAGGTAGCATGTATTTGCTTAAATGAAACTGTTTGTTTCTGATCGGAAAAAGTTCTTATTTGTCTTCGACGATAAGAAAAACACCGGTTCCCTAAAGGCTAATTTTGGGACCGTGATTCCAAATTACTATCGTTAATCTGAGAACAAATAGAGATATACGATGATTATATATATATATCGTTAATCTGAGAACAAATAGAGATATACGATGATTATATATATATATATATATATATATATATATATATATATATATATATATATATATATATATATATATATATCTCCAGAGAGAAATTTCAAGGTGCACAGATTATTATCATTAAACCATTCGATTAGACTTGCTCCAAGTCTGTGGGCATATAAGCATCAAAACATAATAAATTGAAGGACTAAACATCAGCAGACTGACGCGCTAATGGTAGGCTGCTGCGTAGATCGTGGGGTGAACGCCTTGGCCAGCTAGTAACTCACCTGCCGAGAAAAGCCAGGGGCCAGTCTAACCTTGGATAGAAACACGCTTTTAAGCAGTCTTTATGGTTACTTTCGGCTAATCAGTCACTCCACAAAGGGAAGCCATGCGCTAATAGAAGCACATTTTACGTTGTGTCATTACCTATGACCGTCATCTCATCTGCTGGTTGAAGAATTTTCTGTCCACGCAATTGTACATCACGAGCTTACATATGGCAACCGGCCGTCGATCATCATTCAGACAGGCAGTTTCACAACTGAAACAATCGACCAATGATATAATTTGTGGTTCCTGAACGGAAAACATAAATGGCATCCCATCATGCACAAGTAAATTGTTGCTTATTCATACAATTAGGGTAGCTGTAATTTTAAGTAATTTTTGTTTTCCGGTTCGCGACAGAAAAGCCAATCAGTACATCTGCATAAGAGACGTAGTGTAATTACGGGAAAATCGTTTGAACACTAATAATATATCAATTTCATTTGACCCTTACACGATACATACTTAAACCGATGCCCGGTGACCAACCTGAAGGGAACGATTGGCCCCTTGCTGGGGAACCGCCTCCTGCATTGAGTAATATTATCTGATAAATTTTCACCATGTCCTTGGAAAAAAGCCAACATTTACTCTAGTCGTTGACATGTTTACCATTTATGTCTGAAATATATTATTATTACGGCAACAGAGCAAGAAAACAAACTGATTTGCGGGATTTGGGTGACCCACTTTTACTTGTGTTTACCAGGTGGACACATTTTATTTTTGTTTCTGAAATACATTTTTATAAAATAGCGACCAGGCATGAGGAGCTGATTTGTGAAATTATGAGGATGGGGGAGGTTATATATCATGGCGTTTAAAAGTTTGAAAGGTTTTTGTTCTGTTTGACCCCAAAACACACCCCTTATCCCCTGGCTTGTTCCCCCCATTGTGTTTACGGTGTGTACTGGAGCAATTAGACTAACGACTATTGAGAATTATGTTTTTCGCGTCAACACGATAGCAAAGCCAACCGTGGGTAGTCCACTGAGGTTTATTAGGGCGATGCCCGGAATCAATTACACCAGATGCGAACTCTATATGCAACTATGATTTAAGGGGAAAGTGAGGGTCGTTATCATCAAATTAGAATCTTAATAAACAAATAATTGCTCTCTTAGAAATTTATTTCGAACTTATGAGGGGCGTAGCCATGCTGATTACCGGTGACATGCCATGGTGAGATCGATTGAGCGATATTTAGCATGTCGAGGTTCAAGGGCATGAAATCTTCTCTATCAAATGATAAGGCGGATCGAATGATTAAAAACAAGTGATAAGGTGGGCGACATAGCTCCGATGTTTAGTTTTGTACAGAAACAAACTCGAAACTAACTTACTTTCTGTCATTCAACAATTAAATTTGTTTTTGACGACGTGCAATTTTAAATTACAAGTACGTTTATGACAACATGACCGAGAGAAGAACTAAACCTTGGGGCACAGTATCGAAGGCGACGGAAACAGATGGTCGGTGATTTTTAATAAAATACCCAGTTCTGATTGAAATTAAAGAAATTGGCCCCTAAAAATTTTACATGTGTAAAGTTCGTGCTGTTGGACATCTCTAATGGAGTGCCCCCAAGAACCAAAACATTAACTTTGGAAATTGTAGGCCCGTGGTTTCATATCTAATCATGGTCTTTCAACAGAGTGTGAGAAATTTACCCCAACAATTTACATATAGAAATTTTGCCACCATTTAAATTTAATTTTGTTGCCTCTTGGAATATGCATAGGATTCGGTACGTAGTTCTATGAGAAACTGTTGTTTTGACCCGGACCAAATGAGAAAATTAACTTCCACTTCCCAAGTTATCAAACTAATGAATTCAGTGAATAGGATGTACTGATCAGGAGTTGGGAACCTTAACAACATATCCAAAATAAAATACAAATATTTCACGGCCCATAGAATAAATTTTAATGACGTCATCTTTAGTCAGCTACATACTAAATTTCGAGGACATTTCACAAGCGGTTTCAAAGATTTTCAGAGAAAAGTAAATTGTCAGAAATGTCTACCGTATTTTTTCGATTATCAGGACAAATCTACACAAGGACATCATAGCGTATATATTTGCCAAAATTCAAACCAGTCGGACCAGTGCTTTTAGCAGATATCGAGGTTTGTCATAGTTCATAAGATACGTAAATTTGTAATCAACTGACAATAAAGAGCCTAATTTTTATGGTGGTGCTACAACTTTGTATCACCATACTCTTTTCACTCCTTCATGTTCTGATAGGTTGGTTTTGAGAGACCGTTTCACCGCAGTGTGGCAGCTGGACAGACAGACAGGCAGCAGCGTTGGTCCCGGTTGTTAACCAGACACCGAATGACCACATTATACAAGTTGATCGAATAGGATGCAAGGCCATGCAGCTAAAATACATCAAATCATACATTCTCTGGATATACGACCAGACTCCGTGAAATTGCCTTTTCATTTGCCCGGCGGGGCAGGTTGACCGTGTTGATGGCTGTGTTAAAACAGACCAGCAAGTTACCACTCTTTCACTGCTATATCATCGTCGTAGTTTTAAACATAACAAGACTACGTGACCATACAGACCATACCTGGAGATGGATAGTGAATATTGTCATAACACTGGCTCGTTGTTTTCAAGACAAATTTAGAGCTGTATTTTGTTCACCGACAGTTTTGCATATCGTCTTCTACGAAAACCACTGCATACGCTAGCTGTTTTGTATATTTAATATATCTTCGAAAATGTTGGCGTCTTTTCAACATCGACGACAATCACTTTCATTTTGGGGGTAACTGCTGACACGATTCCCAATTCCCTCCAGCAAGCGGGACATGATTAACTTTCATGCGTTGACATGGACTCGTCCAACGTCACGTGCACCATTAGCTATGATGTCATCATGCATACGACCTAACCCTTTCATTTCCATTTACCACTTTTGTCAACAAAATAATTGCAGCGTCTGATGTGTGTGTCATTTCTCTATTTTGTGCAGACCTTTTGAACAAGAAACCTGCTAATCATGCTAATGACGTTTACATATCGCCACTTGTGCGATACATTTTTTTTTTCACGGGAATTGAATTTCGATCGCGTTTCCTTTCATCTTTTGGTAGTTCGGCTTACGAATTTGATGAAAAAAACGCTTTCATTGACACTTTAGTCTTGGAGTGCGCATTTTAATAGAAAACGGCGCTCAAATCGGTAATATCCCTCGATATCTCTCCGATATCGCTTAACTACTGTTTACCCTGTTACATACTGGCGACCGAAAATCACAGTCTCTCCTCCACATTGAAATTATATAGACACAGCTCGCTTTCTTTACTCCCTAAACAGGGCAAATGTAATGCTTATGCAGACCCTATGCTGAACCGCACTCATGTCTGTTCTCGTGCATGAGCTTACAGTTGCATCAAGTTTAGGCGTTTTATTATCAATATTAAAATGACAAATTGATGCCAGCTAATCTCTAGAAACCATCAGGCAGAGCATAATAACGTCACTTTCGTTCAATAACAAACTGAAAGTCTTTTGTTCTATACATTTGGAAATATAAGGACCATACATTAGCACAGGCCATGTGAGCACCGACGCGACGAACTTTCTCAAGATGGCCGTGAATAGCGCCCTCAAGCGAAATAAAATGAAAAGCAGGTTTGCAACAGGTTTGAATATGCTCAGCTGAATTGTTAAAGTGAACTTGATGAATTTCAAAAAACCCTGGCCACGGAACATCCACATAACCCCGAAAAGACCATGTAAGAGATATTACAGCTCTAGCTGACCGTATCCGGTAACTTGGCGATGCAGCCTGCCTGCATGGAATATCCAATGTTATTGTGTACAATCGAATTTGAGTGCCGACAAAAAGTGCCTTGCGAACGGAAACACGTCATATACTATATAGTGCGCTATGTTTGCAGGGGTAATAACCTTGCTTTGTATTTAAGCGTAAATTTGGCAGGAGATAAGAAATGTTCTTTCTGTCCTATACGAAAATGAAGAAAAAAACATTTATTGTCCTCCTAAATTTGGGCTTCGGGTGTCAGAGATCGATGTTTACTTCTTTCAAAACACCATCAAAGTAGGTTGAGGCAATGCAGGGAGGAGTTGTGCCTCTGCTCAGTTTTAGCCAGCCGAGTAAAATATATGACTTCCTGACCCGAAATAAAAGGGGACCAAAAAGAGACTAAAAGTTATCGACCTCGTTCCTTGGATGCCGTCAGAGAATCTACAATGCCATATCAAAATATGTTGACCCCGGTCGCACACCACATAAATACGTCTACAATACATGCTTGTGCAATAAATACTTCTACATCTATTGAGATCGCGTTCTTCAAGCAAGGGGTCGATACACTCTCTATCGCAGAGCTGTGCGGTACCTCATATCATTTGTGCCCCGAAACCTACAAAGTCATATCTGGAGAAGGCAGCGATGCTATGAGACACAAATCTTCAACTACTTATCGAGTCTAATTTTGAATGCATTAAAATTCATAAAACAAGGGGTGCTGTGCTGTCAAATTTAGACAATATATTTTCTTGTTTTTTTGTTCTTTTTTTCTTGAAATGGAAGAAAATATTTTAATCGTCTTTTAATCAATTTGAAATTTGCAACAGTGATTGTGTTCAAAGATGACTTTGTTTTTGCCCAACGCGTAGAAACTTGCCGAAAATTTGTATGAATAATACCCTTACCACGCAGCAAAACATTCTGTAATGTCTGGCTCACATATTTACGTTTTGAGACAGATTGCATATGGTAATCTAACATGCACGATAAACAAATACACAATAGAAAACAATAAGTATCAGATGGCTACTTGTCACATTGTCACTAAATGTGGGTCAAATGGATGGAGGCACTCTTACGCATTGTAAGAAATACTACTGATAATATTCTAAAGTTTATTCGTTTTGTGCGAAAGTTACCCCAAACCCAAACCAAACCAGAACGAAAACTAATGTGTTTGGGTCAACCTTGTACATCAATAGACTTTTCTAGGGCAGCGAGTGTGATCAGCTCCTTGACTGAATGCTTTACCAAATCTAAAAGGCGATATTATCTGGTCTTTCTATGGAAATACTTCTCCCGGTTAACATGAAAGAAGGCAGGCAGACTTGCTAAACGTTTTGTGTTCGATATTTGTGTTATATGAGTGATTTTTGCTGACATTTGTGTATGTTTGAACAGTGAAGATTACGCCCTCTTGCAGCACGTGTAAAATATGAACGACAATGACCAATACACATACATGTGAAATGTACTCTACCTATCCATTTGACATGTGTAAAAGTCGTGTCCATGCCTTGGGACAGGGTGTTCATACTGTAGGAATGACGCCTGATAGCTAAGATAAACCCGGTGTTTCAACAAAGCATGTCCCTTTCAGATTCATTCTGTGCATAAATTATTTTTAAACTGCATTTTATGAGCCATCACTAGAAACGGATGAATCAATTCGGGAGAGTTATAATGAACTGTTTTTATTACTCGCTCGTCTCTTCTAGTCGTTTGGATTTTTCCTCTTATCATTGGTGATGTTTGTATGTTCTTTGTTGATGAGAGAGAGAGAGATAGAGAGAGAGAGAGAGAGAGAGAGAGAGAGAGAGAGAGAGAGAGAGAGAGAGAGAGAGAGAGAGAGAGAGAGAGAGAGAGAGAGAGAGAGACAGACAGACAGACAGACAGACAGACAGACAGACAGAGAGCGAGAGCGGGGAGACGTAGTATGAGATTGAAAATTAGAGACAAAAGGGCAATATCAGGAATGGAGAAGAAATTAGAAACATCGAGATTGCCAAGACAACGCGCCATTGCAAAGAGAAACAGAAAAAAAAATAATCAGAAATACGGTGCGATACTTCATATCTAAAGTAGGACAAAGGTCATAGGAAAAAGAAACGGTGAAACTGAAATGGAGTATCTTTGAAACTGTCACAGAGTTCAACAAAATCCGGCACAGTCACACGCGATGACCCAGACAACTAATGTGTCTATGTATATATAAAGCCTGGCAGAAGCACCTGCAGTCTAGTCATAAATGAGAAGGTTTTTGAAGCAAGCAAGTATTTTGGGAGATTATTCAACTTTGCTCAGGAGGGAACGACTGTTTTTTGCTAAAGCAAGAACGAATGGCGAGTGCATAGAGCATACAAATTAGTTATTCTGCATAATTTTATTTTAAATTTTGATTTCTAACCCGTTCTTGTAATTGTTAAAATCATTTTGAGAAGTTTCCATTTCATTTTCTTTATACCACGTGACACGATAATACAGCGTCTAAATTTGAGTCACCAACAAATCAGCAATATACATGATATATATGCTGGTGATACACGATCTATTGAAAGTGTAAGGGAAATGCTGCTCATATGATAATGTGTTCAAGAATGACGTCAATAGTTTTGCTTCGCTCATCAAAAACCGCTGTTTTTTGCACATGAATAACGTTCTCCGGAATTTCAGTTTTGTAAACATTTGGCATTGCTCGTAGGAGTAATTCAGTTTCTCTGTTATGTAATAACAATACATGTTGACAGCAACACTGCGGTTGGCAGCTTGCTTCACTTCGGTGGACTTAGATTTAACATAATTTTTCTGTCTTCCAGCCGACAAAGTTTACGTGTTGCGTTGTTGCAGTGACTATAATGAAGGCTTCTGGTATTCTCCAAGCTACTTACATTCCGATGAAGTGTTTCAAACACACTGTTGCTGATTGCATAGAAAGACCAATGAGAGTGTGAAAAGCCTTTTGGTGTGACGAGCTTATTAAAACCCAGATCGTTGGTAACATGCATGATCACATGATAGAAACCTTAAAGATTTGCCTACATACAGAAGAAACAGAATCTCTAGGTCCGTTTTTTGTGAGTGCGTATGAGGCAAAATTAGGACAAAATGACACAATTTACTTTACTTGGTCTGGCATGGAACATATGAAAGGTTTTATATAAACAAAATTGGTCTCAATGACATTGGGAAAAATCATAACATGCGTGGGACACAACAACAGCAACGGCATTATAAGTGCAGTTTTATCTTATGATGTAAATCATCAATATTCTACATGTTTTAGAATTTCTCAACAACGTTCTACCCCCCCATAAGTATTTTATAGTTAAATTGTATTTTCCAATAGAGGCCTTTTAGTTCTGCAGCGCATTGTCAGCGTAAATTAAATGATGATTTAAATAAATACCCAACCTTATTACTGATTTAGGTTTTATACACTGTTTTCAAATGCAACTGAAGTTACACTAAATTTCCTACCAGCGGCAGATTCTCAAAGACAAGACAAGATACATAAACACATTCGGTGCATTGTGTATATATGCATTGTCTGTGTACCATATCGATTGCCCCAATATAAGATTTCATATTTGTGTAACTTAGTATTTGCTTTTGTTGTCCGTGATGATTTGACACTAGCAGGCAATCGATGAAACGGTGTAAAAGGTTACGCGTCTAATTTTTCAGGTCAAAAGTGAATTTTAACTGTTGGTGTTTGAAGTCAGTGCTTTAATATGCATCGTATAGGGAAATTAGAAACGCCAAGTATACATAGCTCATAATACATTCTCGGTGCAAATTTCCGCCGATGGAAATCAAAAACTAGTTTAAGGTAGTATCCGTCTCGAAAGTGAAAGACTTCAACTTTCCTCAATGAACATCTTAACCATTCTCTTTCAAAATCAAGATAAAAATTGGGGGTCACCATGCAAATTTTAATACAAGAGAAACAAATTACCCAAGATTTACCGAGATTTGAAATTCACTTCACCATTCAACATCAGAGTAGCTTGAACAACCGTCGGAAGTTGATGCAAACACAAGGATCAAAAGTCACAGTTAAAATATCCCTGTGATTGTCTTATCAAACCTGTGGTTTCTCTTAAAGCTTGAGGTTGGTCTAAGGGCCCCTCTATGGTCTGAACGTGCCGCTTCAGTATCATACCGACGCAAATCAGGGCAGAATTTTGCCGCGGAATCGACCAACCTTTGCCGCTAACCTCAACGGCGGCATCATGATAACAAACAAACACTCAGAGAAAAGAATCTCCATATCGGGTGTCAGTCAGTACCTAGTACTAAACTTACGTTTAATCAGAAAACTATACAAACGTAAATGTATGCTCAGTTTATTTAAGTCCTCGATTGACGTATGCAAGGGGCAATAAACCACAATCTATTTAGACAAATATTTTCCATCTGGGCGGAAAAGTTAAGAGCAATAAATCTGTAAATCATAACTTTATTGACTGAATCAATCTTATTTTGCCCGTGATAAATGGTCCTCCGTGGTCATATTGATATCTCGAGAAGTTTGTAATGCTAAAGATTTTGTTCGAATATTTATAATGCCGCGTACTTTGTCTGACCATCCTTGCATTGAGGCCAATTATTATCATCAAGACCTCCGGAGGATGTTACAGCAACATTCTAAAATTTAACTCAGAAGTATAGGATGTTTGTCTGCTGACAGCTTTCTGTTGATGATATTCCGTTCTCCTTACATTGGATGGCGATTTTTGGGCTCTCTTCAGTAGGAGAAGTCAAACTCCGCTCTAAGATATACCAGGATCACCATGCTAATTATTAAAATATACGGTAGTGTATTTACCGGATACAAGAAATAAAATGCTGAGTCATCACTTGTTCACCATTGGTTTTAGGTTTTAGCATGGATGATAAGTGGTTGAGAGTGTTCCAAACTTGAGTCCACGACAATGCTTGTGTAGAGCTCCATGAAAGTGGCAGTTTGAGGAACTCTCCCCTCAAACTGGTGGATTTCTCACAATGCTCAGCGTAACCCTTTCAGATCTGATAAAAATTGAAGTCTTGTACTCGAATTACAACTTCAGGTGTTGGCCTTTTGGCCTTTTTCTCAAAAAGTAAACAGGGAAAGCGGAAGCATTTGCACATGCGTATTATTCAACCGTTGGAGCTGACTTAATGCAACTCTCCGGACAGCCATCTGGTTCACGAATTCAATGTTTCGTCGGAGAAAATCAGATCAAAAGAAAAAAGGTTTTAAAGTACATTCGGCTTCGTGACAATAGCAAGTACTGCACAATATGCATTTTTCATTGATAATAAAAAAAACCGACTGTCATTCATTGACCTGATACCGCAGACGTAAAGTCTAGGAAACTACAACTAGATTTGACCCTTGACAGTAGAAAAGGAGAGATCTGACTGCTGGCCCAGGTTTGATATTGTAAACACTTTGCCTGCACGTGTTTGAGAAATGATAATTTAAATGTCAAAGTGTCATTGATAAGAATTTCATTGGTCTATAATCAGAAAGTCGACCCGAAGAGAATATTGTGACTTTTTAGTGACATTTATAGTTGACGTGATTTTTGGTTTCTCAACGGACGACTCGTCATCAAACGTTCATTTACCCACGACACATGCACAAGTTAAGGAATTCATCTTTATGTTAAACAGTCATTAAAGGAAATCTCGATGTAACATGTTCATATCCTATTTCCGCTAATTTTTACGACTTTTATAGATTACATTTTTTATTGCGGATATAGATCTCATTGAGAATGATGCAGTCGATCGTCACTGGAATATCGTTGGAAATCATTGCAGCAATTGACAGCTAATTGTTAAATGCCACATTGTAAAGTCACTCTACTCGCAATGCTCCGATGATCATTCCACGCCTGGCGTACGGTAGAACTCAATTCTTGCGACGAACAAATAGTTGAAAAGCATAATTTTAACAGAGAAATATGTCTTTTTAGTCACATACAGCCCAACTATACACAAATAGCGGGAACTCGCACCAAATTCCTCCATTTTCAATGCCGCTGTCGAATCTCCGTGTATTTCACCAATCACGAGTGACTTTGCATCCGCTAGCTGTGTCATACTTCATGTCGTGTTTGTACGTTTCATTATATTTGTTCATTTCACTTACGCAAGCAAATATTCATTCTGTCGTAACAAAACCAATTCGATCATCGACCGATTTATTTGGTCCGTGTCATAAACCCTACCTGTAAAGTAAATATGGACATATCGAAGTTTCTGATAAGATGGTACAATATCCTTCTGACGATCCAGAAACCTCTTGTCACACCTTGAAGACGGTGAAAGTGGACACCTGTTCCTTGGTCACGGCCCATGACAGCGTAGAGTCATCGAGGCAGACTTGATTCAGTTCGGGTAGTCCGTCTGTGACGATCAAGTTTTAGTCCTGTGGTAAGTATGGTTACTGGAACGTACCTCTTAGCTTGTTACATGTCATTTTAACCCCTTTCATAAACGTCTGGCCTTTGTGGTTTTGTGTAACGGATTTATCATTTTGACTCCACTTGGACAATTCTTTCTGGTGAGATTAATGAAAGCCTGTTCGACCTCTAAATGGGTTAATAGTACATAATAGTACTTCCAATAGGCTATATACAGGCACGGGCAAACTTTTCTTCAATACCAGAACACGCTGTTACAACTATAGCCGGCTTTTGGAAACAGAAATTAAGACTATACCTTCAGTGATTACACCATAGAGGACGACCTTTGATTTCAAAACGATGTACTTAACAGGTGCTCGCTCTTACAACCGTCGCATATGGCTGTAATGCGTCTGATAGGGTTCAGTCAGGTTTCCATTGATAATATTGTTGCGCTCACTTATTCCTAACTTCAGAAATCCACTTTTGTCGTATTGTATCTAATGGTCAGCCTGTTTGCGTTAAGTTTTTCGGTACTTTGGCATTCCTAAAAGAAGGAGAACTTTCGAGCCGTCCCCTTGTCAGAAATTATTTGTCTCGTGTTAAATCTTACATACAATTCAACACGGTAGGCTGACTTGATGTTAAATAATTGAGTAGTGAGTGATCGATAAGTCTCCTTGCAATGTAATTCGAATTTTCTTTTGGGTTTGTTTGTTTTTATCTGATAGTTTGAGGTAAGAGTGACTTTGTTTTCTATTTAAATCCGGGCATACATTACTTATACCACACATCTACCTTGAGATCCAATGATTATTGTAAATTATTTGAGTGACGATATTCTGCACAAAGAAATGTTTGTTTTACAACTGTTAGAAGTACAGCCACTCCAAAGTAGTAAACCTACCTTCAAAGCCGTTTTCCACAAACACATTCCTGTTTCGACTACTTTCTTGCCCCACTGTATTAGTGTTAAGATCCTCAACAAATCGATTGATAAAGGCCAGAGTACAATCTGAAATGAACACGGCATTGAGTGATTGGAATCAGAAATCCGCGTATAAGGAAACTTGAAACTGACTGCCTTGTACAGAGGACGATGGAATCCTGTATCGCGTTTGTTCTGAAGTCAACGCGGTACCCACTTATTCCAAACTCTCGTAAAGTCTCGAAATTATCAACTCGTTTGGCAAAGTGTGCTAGTTTTTGTTCTTCTACGACTTATCTTTATTACCAGCGTTTAAATTGATAATATAGAGTGATAGCTAATCCTTCAGGGTTTGCGCCTTTTTCTGCGGTAACCACGACACTATTCACAAAGTTCCATGCTGCGACATGTTCACACCATGTAGGGTCATCGTCTAAAATCATTTCAGGAGTTATTGCAACGAATTACTCGGCACAGGAATCAAGGAAGACATGTAGAGGTTTCTTGTCGTAATGAATCATGAAATGAAAATGCATGCGTAACGAAAAAGGTCAGCGAGTCACAAGCAATGTGTACACATATTTCGATGTTTGTAAGGTGTTTCGAGAAAGTGCAGATTTATTCAGTGGTTATGGTCCGATCTTCAGTGTATCTGCAACTCCAGTACCCGGGCAATAGTTCATCTGGACACACAAGTTTGCAAATTTCTCTCAACTTTCGCCTTAAATGTGTGCGGTATTACACGCTACTTTTGATCCCAATAATGAACATGCTACTGTTGATAATCGCAACACCGTTTAAACCAGGCAATCTTTTCAGGAAACAAATGTTGAAACGCCAGACGAAGACAGGCGTTATTTTGCAGCCATCTTCAGACTCATGCCGTACTCCCCAACATTCTCATCGTCTTGCTTTCCTTCAAGCTAATTGTCTCCATTAGGTGGTTTGAACCATTCTGAGTAAAATTAAGTTGAAAGAATGAAAGTTAGCTTCGCAAACAGAGTCTCTTCGTTCTGTTATTTGTTATTTGTGAAGACCTAGTCACCGAAATGAGCGATGGTTGATGTGACAATGATACTATAAACGTTACATTGGTTAATACTTTTCGCAAAGTGTGTTTTCTTTTAGCAGTTTTGCTTCAGCACTTTCATGGTATAAGCTTAAACGGAATTATTATAATCGCATAAATCAAAAGTGAGGTCTACATATTAAGGTTCGGAATATCCACAAATAATCATAGTACAATAAATTACTCAAAATATGAATTCAGTCCACGCCGTAGCATATCACTTCTGATCTAACGTAAGGGGTATTTCTGGGACGTATTTTCTGTTCAGATCTGGCGGTTAAGTATTGTATATCTCGTACTAGTGACAAACCACTTGGAAAAAAGAGAGAAAGGTTAAAATATTAAACAGTGGTAAGCCTACTATTGTGCTGAAATTAGCCTTCCATACTTTGACTGTTCAGACCATGCGTACATCTTATGCATTCGATATGTGCAATTGTAAAGGCTTACCAGTGTAATGATGGCGAGTACCACTTGTTGAGATTCTGCGGTGCATAGTCTGCTCTGCGGTAAATATTTAGCACCATGTGAAAACTGTCCCTCGATTAGTATTGTGCTTAGTACACTGTGCCGTATTTATCGTTGGACCTGTAACCTTCTTTTCATCTGCCTGCGGTTTCGACCGTCAGCACCCAGCCTGGCTACCGGCTTTTCGTAAACACGCAGATCGCAAATGATGCGGAACAACTGACCCATAGCTTAAACCGGAACGAATAACGCTATATAGACTAGCCTTGGAGGAGGAGGACAGAGATTCGTAAAGTACAGACGTTAAGTGACTATCTAGGGGTACATTCGCCATAAGTGGTACCCTCTTTCATTTTTTTCCCAATGACAAGTTCAGTGACGCCATCGAAGACAATATTGGTGGTGAAAGAGACCTTCCCAAGCCCTCCTCTCTTGTCACTGTCTCCAGCTCTAACACTGCTTGACAAATATCTATTTGAACATTTCATGAACTGTTTTGATGTGAGGACGGGCGAAGTGTCAGAAAATAGAAAGAAAGAAAGAAGATTATGTTACTTACCATTAGCGCCTGAAACATTTGCCTTGAATTTGCTTGTTTTCCTCGCTTATTTTGTTTTTGAAGTGTTCTTTGGCGTGGGGTGTGCGTGTGAACGCTGGCAGCGATGTATTCCTAAATTACGACCATGTGTGAGTTTCAGCGAAAACCAGTGAGTAGAGTGTGTGCGATATCTCATAGCTGTATCGTTAACACTGATTTAATGGAATTTAGATACATTACTGTAAAGGTTATGTTGGTCAAAAGTAGCTGGCCCCTTGAGTTAGTGGGAGATAAATTATCACTCTGTTAACGCGTTTGTGTCGACCTTGTGCATGTGTCAAAACTCTGCGAAACATTTTCCCGTGAAAGCCATCGCGAATTTGTTGAAAGTGGATCTGAGAACACAACCTCGACCTAATTTTTTGCGGGTCGTTTAATTGAAATTCTTCCCACTTTTCTTGGGGGAACTCACAAGAAGTGGAATGGTGCTGGTATTCAGGAAGTTCAAATTCAACCGGCGTCTGTTTTGGAATTTTATGGGAAATATCTGTTGATTGCAACGGTTTTTATCACACAAAGTTGGAATAGTATGTGCACGATTTCATTACCGCCGAACTTGCATTTCGCTCAATTGTCGACGACGATAGTCTAGAAACAGGGTCGGAAAATTTTGCATCAAGATGCCCTGACTGTCCAACGAGGGAAGCACGCGACAATTCATGTTCCGCAGTCAGGTTTCCGGCATCGTCGAGGTCGTGACGGGAGACTTTGAGGCGGGAAGATCGATCGTCAGGTCTGAAACCCTTGTATAAACGTATGGTCGCATACGACAGATTTGTAATTCTTGCAAGCTAATTCTATCTGACAGCACCTACAGAATGTCATGTTTGTTTACAATTCATCGGAGTCTTACAGAAATCAGACTCCAAATTCCACTTCAAGGTACTTTACAGTTACAAAATGTCCCCCCAGCGGACCCAACCCTCAAATTACCCGTTTTGACCTGTGTCTGGTTGTTTACGTTCTCCATTAATTTTGTTCGCTTGGCTCCAGAAACAATTCTTGTCAAAAACATTTTACAATGATACGGATGATAAAATACACCATACACTTATCAAAATCTCGCTGAACGTTATAGTCTCATGGCAGTCTCGCGAGGAATTGAACAGGACCCAAAGTCCCACAACTTCCGTGAGTGGATAGGCATTTTATTCCTAGTCTGTTTGCATGTCTTGTTGTACTTTGTGTTACATATCGACCAAATTTTGCCAAGAGCGTGTTTTGCCCAGATATTGTTGTAAAAGCACGGAATAATTGTACGATTGCACGGAAACAATATTTATATTGCTAGGTTTAAGTCATCACACTCATTGTATCAAAATAACCTTAGAACCCTCAAAAGTACATTACAGTGCACACGCAAAACGTACATGATATGATTGTACTTAATATGGAACTTGATGTTGAATTTCTTGTCTGTTATAAAAGAGTAACTAATCGTATCCTCCTGATAGTATTTTCCTTACTTTTAGAACTTGTAATGCTTTTAGATTTTTGAATCAACGAGAAGTATTGTTCATATTCTGTCATCAATTTGAACGATATTATCCACAATTCTGATGGGTATTTTGTTCAAAACTTAATTGAGGACAAAAGTAAACATTGTCATCGCCATTTCGAATACGTCAGACTTGGATTCCGATCAGCAATACGTGTTATTTGGGTTTCCCTGTCACTTCAAATCTTCGTTTAGAAAAAAAATCTTGTCTGCTTGGAAATTTTATGAATGGGACTTGAAGACGTTACTATAGAAGATGGCTAGACTACACTTGAAGTATTCATCGTACGATGGTCTTTGTTTTGAAATCGTGGGTACATCCGAAATTTAATTCATTCTTCTGGTAATATGTCCCTCTGTTGAACACGGGGTTACAAGCATAAGGACCTCAGCGCAAAGGTCTTTGCCTAAGATGATCGGGCCCGGGGATGCTGACACCTCTTGTGGCGATCCAAGAGAAAACGAACAATTTCGCTTTACAGGTAACGAGTATTCGAATTACATCCGCCAGTTTACATTAACAATGCAGTGGTGCATTTTCCATACAAATGTTGAACATTTTTCACTCAAATGCCAAACCTATTTTGCTGTTATGCGGGTCAGCTGGCATTAAGAATGGCTACAATATATACAGCCCTACAGCATCGTATTAAAGTACACCTGATTCTATTTTCATTACAACGCCGCCACACGATCATGAGAAACTACGAGCATGCGTTGAAGCTGCTTTCTAACAACCGACAATTTTAGCAAATATGGCCGGGGGAGCACACACTGCGGTCCGTTGACAGTTTTACTATTATTGAGGCGGAACGTTATATCATTTGGTCACTGGGTTTAATTCTATACCAGTGAGCAAACAACGGTAGGGAAGGTGCTGATTCGTCACCAGTTATCAATGTTTCTAATCTAATCAAGCTTTCATATCAGAAATTAATACATAGATTTCAAAATTTCCAGCGAGATAGGGTGCACTTTCTTGAGCAGGTGTCGGCTATAAATTTCGCACCTTGAGTAGCTGCCTGACAGCCCGATATTTGTGGTTGCTTTTGCTGAATGGTGTGTTTGGCCAGTTCGATGCGGGGAATCGATAACGTTGCTGCCGCAGGATTTATGGTTGATTGTCTTGCGGCTTCGACGCTGTCGGCGTGCGGTGAATTTGCTGACAAGCTGGTCCCAGTGTTGGCATAATTGAAGGGGCCTGTCTACAAGACTGTCATATTGTCTGCCAGAAAATAACTCCCTATATTTTTAGCAGATAAACTGCACAACCTGGAAACGATAGTATTCCCAGACCAGACAAAAATTGACCGCCGAGGAAACTTTAACCAGATCAAGAGGAATTTCAAAGGGAAATTCCAGTTTCTTGGCATTACAAGTAGTTTACTGGTCCATGCCACTGATCTGACTGAAAAATGCGGTCAACGTTCACGAATGTTTTGAACTTTTAGTTTGCATGGTGAAAATTGATATCTACATGAAACAAAGCAGGCTTTTCCACCGATAGTCTGACATCGTCTCCGATAAACCATTTTTGTTTTCTTCCGTGCACGCATTAACCTTTTCAACATTCCATTTTTCAACATGGCGCGATGTTAAATATTTCATCTCTCGTACGTAGTATTTTTCTGCATATTATGGCCAATTCAATCATGGTAGAGTCACGTGACAGGTGTGCCTGATGTTAAAGCTCCATCACCCGTAACTTTTTTCTTTCTTTTCTTTTCGTTTCTCGTACTTGTTTACTCCACAAATCAATCAACAATGCCTAGCCTGGTTTCTAACTTGTCGACAAAACCTGTACGTGTGTGAATGCCCAAATGGTATTGTTTACAATTTAATTTGTACTGCAGACCAGATGTACCTGTTTGCTCGGTCAAAATTAATGATGAGAATATCAAGAGTTACATCCATCTTCCCTGCGAGGAAATTGCAAATTTTGAAAATAGTGACAGTTTTCACTTACATGTCGATATATCGTTGCAACCCTTCTGTCTAGTCTCACACCAGCTGTAGTCTTCCATTGTATGTGGTCGATACTACGTCGAGTGGTGGTCACTCATGATTATTGTGTGTCCAGTATTTATGACATAATTTGCAGTCCGCCCTTCGCTTGAAACTGGTCTTGATTCTTGTTGTTTACAAACATACAGTCATTGTAGAAAATCCAAAGACGGGGTTGACAATAAAGTAAGTTGGGGTAACCTGACAGCCGCCTAGCCGCAATGCAAGTAGTGGATATCGATGGGTTATTAGTTTGGGCTGTGGTCTCGACTCTCCCTCGAAGGCAGCTCGAATTCCCTGCATTCACACAGGACTGTCAAAAACAAATGCCAAGACACTGCATTTTCTTAAAATAAACCAGTCGCAGATAAAAAAAACCCCACAACATCTCAGGACTAGCACGCAGCAGTTTCACGTCGGAACCGTGACGGTTATACTATCCATGCTCCAGATCAACGGGAAAGCGCGACATGACACTATCAGACCAAGTCTACCAGTGAAACTGACAACCACCGCCGCCGCAGTGCACATTACATCAATCACTCTGACTCTCTGGCCCCTGTAAATAATGTAAAAAAACCGGTTATTTATTGGCAAACGTCAGTGAAATGGCACGTGTGATACAGGGAAGGCGGTGGGCAATAAGTACCAGGCAGCGTAAAAGTTCCCTGCGTCAGGTAGACCATTAGTCTTCAAGCAGAAAGATATATGGATACATTTCAGAATGAGGCTAATTGCCCATAGACTTGGTTCAAGTCGGTGAATTTAAAAAAATAAAATCATTTATAATAGTTTTCTCTTGTGTCTCTCCTATTTCGTACAAACCTATCCGGAATTTGGCAGCTCGCGCCAGGTTTTCCCAGCGATTGAATGCGTCACGTTTGAGTCTGCGCAGTAGTGAGTTAGTTTCTGCCGGATTCACCGACTTGGACTTCTTGCAAAGTACAGGCGGTGAGACGGACTGTGTACACAGTGACGTGAGCAAATACAAAATGATTGACAGCCCCCGCCGTTATTCTGGCCAATAAGAAGAACGCTTGCTAATAAACCTCTGCATGTATTAAAAAGTTTGTTGTCATCTCCGTGCAAAGCTAGACATTGAGTACGTTTTATATCTGGGCGAATAATGGCATCAAGTTCGTACATCAACCGCGTTTTACACTGATCGGTCGACCACCGCTAATCATGCGAGATTACCAAAGAAAGCTTGTTGAGAGTTACATTGAGGGAAAAGATGTGTTCGTCTGCGCACCAACCGGCAGCGGAAAATCACTGACATACGAAGTCGCACACATTGTTTTGATTTCCATCGCTTTGGCACGTAAGAGAACAGGCTACAACTGTAAGGACGGTGTCTTTTTCCATCCTTGAATAACCGGCCACGATTTTCGCATTTTGTAACATGGGCCCACAAACAACACAGATATTTCACGCGTTTTCGGTGGTAGAACAGAGGTCGTGCTGACTTTTGTGGGAGTGATCGCACTCGACATTTTGTCAACAACGCCATGTGAGTTTTATGCACGTCTCGTTTGGGTCAATTGAAGGTTGGTCAATTGGTAACTCCTCCCAATGTGTAAAATTTAGTGATGTCATCTTATGAATAATATATGAGTAAAGAAAACGTCATCTCATGAATAATTTATAGCAACGCAAACCCTGTAAGAAAGCCCAGTCTGTGATTCCGGGTGAAACTCCGCTGTATAGCGTTCACTCCACTCATCGCGTTCACCCTACTTATCGCGTCCACTCACGCGCGCGTTTCACATGAAAGCAAAATACAATCATTGCGTTCACTCCACTCAAACTTTCACAAATCACAGACTTGAACCAAGGCTAATCTGCCCACTTCAATGTAATGTTACTTTCCGCTGGTTAAGTGTATATTTATACCGACGATAAATTCAACAGCCCGCCTCAAATAACCAGATATAATTATGACCCGTATCGAGCATGTGTAGCTACTTCATATACGACAACTTTCATAGCCTCTTCACGAGTCAATGAATTATTCGAGTGCCAATCTCTTAATGGACAGCCAGTACGACGATTTATGGTAAAATCTACTCGTTTTCGTGCGGAGTAGGGTTAATAAGTTCTCCATTGATTCTCTGCGGTCGGTCAACTTCATCACGAGTACCTGCTGTTTTGTTATTACAGTTAACAAGCAATGTTATCTTCTTGCTTGAACATATGTAGGAATGTTGGTGAATGTATACGTCCAGATTTTGTCTTAAGTGTTTAAGTGACAATGTCAAAATAATTTCTTAGAAGTAAAGCTGTAACCATCGGAAGATTTAAATAAGAACAGTAAGACATTTCCCATGGATCGCCCTCTATCTTCTTCGATCATAGCGTGAAAAATAGAAAACCCAACCAAAGTAAGTCACACTCAACATTGTTCAGTTTATTGTCAAATATATGATCAATAGGTACTTTTTATATATCGATTAAGCAGATACGAAACCAAAATATTTATTCTCAAATCGATTTCTGGGAGTTTGAAATACGGGGGGGGGGGAGTTTTAAAGACCATTACCTTTTGCCATACACAATGCAAAATTTGCTACAGAAAATAAGTTACCTAATATTTCCCCTCAGGCTACTTAAAGAAAATTCTTGTTTGCCATCCTATCAGCCAGCCAGGAAAAAAAACAAAAGACAAATAACACAAGTGCATTAACATAAGATCAATTTCAATTTCGTTTTTTTTTAGTTAAATGATATTTTTATTTTTAATAGTCCTAACATTGTGTTTGTTTTCTTAATTTTCTCTGAAAACCTATCAGCACGAGGACGGCAAACAAAGAATTTGTTTTATGGCGCCACTTGAAATTCAAAATGGCCGCCACCCTTGTATAAAATCTATGGGGGATTAAAGTTTCGATTTATCCCCAAAATAAGTCATCGAAAACTTTATTTACGGCCACGATCTTCAAAATTCAAGTTAGCCCGCTCAAGCGGAAGACCAAAACAGCGGGAATATGGCGCATTTTACTGTTTATATTTGATAAAGTTTTGCGATAAAGCCATTCGTTTTTTTAAACGGCGTCGTTAAGTTTTGCATGATGATGCATTACGGTATAGAACCTGAGTGTGACGTATTTTCTGTGGATGTGAATTTATCATGTTCACAGTACACCACTAATCATCTCATACTATTTGAAATTCGCTAATCCTGATACAATTTCATGGTTTTTTTGTATTTTGCAGATTTCGTTGACTTCACTGTTCTGTTCAATTTTACATACAGACAACTGTTTCAATATCACTTTCTTTGAAACATGTTTCAATTTGTGCAACTTTAAACATACAGTCGAATTCGTTGATTTTTATTCTCGACAATTTGCTTCATAATGAAGAATCAAGAACGGGTCACCGTGCAAAATTTTGGGTTCAGGTAAACAAATTTCCTAAAACTTGCCAAATTTGAAATTCAAAATGGCCGCTATACCCTGTACTCTCTCCAAGGGGAAAAATTAAACTTTCGCTATTTACAAGCAAACTATAGTAAAATTGTTGTTTACTTCACTGGCTTCTCAATGTGCCTACTCAGGCAGCAGACTAAAAACAAATCGTACAAAACTGACTGTTGAATTTTCATGACGTCATGGGAAACACGGGTCATCTAGATAAAGTGACTGATCCCCCGAAGTCAACTTGTCGCTAGCAATTTGTCTAGAATACTTACACTGATAACTTTTCTTTAAAATTAATGAGATTCCATTCCATTTAAATCAATGGAACGAGTACAAATCTATATAGGACAACAATTCATCATGACGTTTGAGATGTACAGTTGCCGAATGTGATATATTCTGTACAATTAAATCATATCAAACGTGAGAAGAGAGCGTTAGGCAAACTGACGAATTGTTAATTTTTTGTACGATTTGGTAAAAATAACGTTTCTTACGAGTACTAAGATTGATGCTATACATTTCTATATTTAAGATCACGTGACATTTATCATTAGTCATACAACTGTTTGGGCCATTCTTCATGTGAACATATCGAGTATAGGTCAGAGAGAGAGAGAGAGAGAGAGAGAGAGAGAGAGAGAGAGAGAGAGAGAGAGAGAGAGATGTACCCTGTGTCTGTGATTTTATGGACTTGGTCAGCGATATTTTCTCATCGATATAACTAAAAATCATGGACTAAGCTTAAAATTAGGCACGTTAGCGGTCGAGCGGATCACGTGACGCTTTCGTCTTTTTGCAAACTCTTCCAGAAACCCACAATTGCACTGTAAGAGGTGGGACAATATTCATACTTGTAGGTTTGCATACAACGCGACATGATTGCTTGTCGTGCTATTGACAGGTATGGATACCAGGCCAGGTCAATACGGCAGAAGTCCGTTTTGAATGACCCCTGTATGACCCCTTCCGTCGCTATTTGATCATTATAGCAATAGATTATTCTCCACTTCGTTCCAGAGAAAATTGCCATTCATGATCCAAGATGGCTCAAATATGCATTTCAGAATACAAGGTGAAGGGCATTGTCCGGGGGCATAGTTGACCGTGACCGTTGTAGAGTTAGGAAATGCAACTGGTTGTCCTCAGTGCAATAGTCTCTGTTGAATGGATGTAGGGGTCATACGGCAGTCACGAGAAAGGCACGCGGGCAACTGTCATGAGAATGTGGAACAGGCGTGTCAGATGTTGGTTATTGCTCACGGTAGCGTTGAAATGTCTACCACACCATATGATCAACAGCACCAGGATAAATTTTACGCAATAAAAGAGCTCCTGCGTTTAAGGTAGAAAGCGCCTCGGGGACAGATAGTCGGACTCTACTCACAAATTTATACACTTCCTTTCTTATCTACCACTTGATGGGGCTCATTTTAAAGCTCTTGGAGAAAGAAAAACTATCATAGTCTTTAGTTTTTCGAAAATCCAAAATTTAATTTTCCCTCATAGAGTTAACACAGGAATGGCGGCCATTTTGAATTTCAAACATCGCAAAATGTTGGTGATTTGTTTCGCTAGTTGTAAACTTTGCACGGTGACCCCCGATTTTTATTCTTGATTTGGTAAGAGAATGGTTGAAAGTTTCATTCAGGAAAGTTTGAGCAAAAGTTTAAGTCTTTCACTTTCCAGGCGCATACTACCTGAAATACAAATTTAAACTTCAGATGGGCTAAGAGGGACGTTTTGGCGCATTTGTCTTCACAGTAGTTCTTTTGAGCTTTTGAGGAACCTGTAAATGGGACTTGATCCCGTAGGATTTCCGAATAAATAAATAAATAAATAAATAAATAAAGCAGTAGATGTTCAAATCATCTACAAATTTTCGGACAGACTGTAGACCCTGAAACTGTTTGAAAAAAGGACCATAGGCAACCACTTCAATAGCCGCATTGTAAGAATATCTCTAGAAACAGATCAAATAAAGATGGGCCGCTCAAGAACAGGTGAAGAAAATCAATTGTACGCAAAATCAATGTCACAGAGAGAAATACAACGCAGCCGTGGGCTAACTTTAACAATATATTTCGTTGTAAAATTTTGTTTAACTGGTCCAAGGACACATTTTCCGAGTTAGTCATCACACATCCATGATGCCACTCCAAGTGCTTGGGTGTTTTTTTTTAGATTTTTAACTTCAATGATGTTCACTCTTGCAAGTTGGCGCGCGTGTCAGGACAAAAACTCAACAGTGTCACGTGCAACATTGACGTTGCCGGCCTGCAGTCTGGCAGTAGCTGATCGACGAAATTAACCAGTGTAGATGAATGATGGAGACGAACCGAAACATTGTATTGTTCAATGTTCTCTTCATGTCCCAAACAGAACGAAACGAAAGCAAAAACTGATAATTTTCCACTCCACTCCAATACAGGAGGGCTGGATTTGAAAACTTTGTTTAATGTGTGTGTACCCTCCGAGTCGCCGTGTTCTTCAAAACCACGCTAAAGTACAAGATACCCGCAAAATATGACGCTTGAACTATTTTTCACCTTCAACCCACAAGAATGGAATGTCGAATAAGACAATATTATAATTGATGTGGAACATGTTCGGCGTCTGTGTATTCTCCAAAAACGCGGGGAGAAGCCGATGTGTATTTTAGGTTAAGTATCCACATTGTCTTATCGAAACGATGTGCTTGCTAAGCAATCGTTTTGCACCTTTGACAGGCATAATATCGTGATTATTGACACGAAGTGGGCAATATACATCTTAAATATTGCCAAATATCATGACTTATACCGCCCTGGCGGGTGTCTCCTCTTAAGTACTATTTGATCATCGCCTTGTGTCACCTGTCAACGGTAAACACTGCGAGAATTCACACGCACGAAGCTGTCCACGTATTTCTAATATATATGTTTATATTCTTAATCCTATTTCATTTTTAGAAGGAACTGTAATAAAATACTAGGCTGAAGTCAATTGCTTGACAGAAATTATGACAAAGTAACGAGGTCAACGGAAAAAGGACAATGATATAGTCCTAAAATGTATTACTATCACAAAGGCACCGAGATCCATGTTCACCTTTGCACTAATATTCAAAAAGGTTACGTCAGTTAATTTAAGCCTTCAAGTCCCAGCGACAATGGTCAGGTCATAAAGCGATATAACTTCTCTGGATGTGTGTATGTGTTCACCCGGTAGGGGCATGGTCAAAATAATCGTACTGTGACACGTACCTTGGCACTTTTCTTGAGAAATGCTAGAGAATTTTGATACATTTCCATCGTTCAGTATTTGGAACCCAATAGTGTGGTCTCTGTTAGCTAAAGACAGAATTTACCAACTTATACACATACACACGCGCAACAAAAATCAGTTTTTATCTTGTTAATAATTGTGAGCACTAAAATAATCTTCGCAGTCTCACACTTTCAAGCGTATGTGAAATCTTAATAAAAAATACGCATGTACTTTGTAAGCAGGGATACTTTTCCCTTTTTTTATTTTTGTGTTTTTGATTCCCATCATCATCTATTCATCATCTATTTCCCTGAAGTCGCTTGATCAATTTGACTTACATTATCTGTAGTTGGTCCATTTTCCTCTGTCGTTCTAGCTAGTGCACAGACGTAACAAAACTCGTATCTAGAGCAAGGCGTTGGTTGAATGGACCATTACGAAAAGCCTGAACGTCCAGTGGATGCCCTGGGTACATTCACCGGTGTGCACACCTGGACAAGGCGTGGTCGATCACTCGATCACTGCAAAGCCTACTCTGTAAAGCGAGAAGCTATAGAGCGTCTGTATTGAAACAGTTTGTCAGCGAGTCTACAGTTGTCAACCGTCAAGAGAGCCCGAAGAATTAATGTTATGTCAGTGCGATGCGTTGTACTCAGCCTGGTCGCCGTGATTGGATTCAAGTTGTTGACTTGTTTCACTAAGTGCGGCATATTAACAGCTTCTATGTTTAATGCATCATGAAAAATATGAAAATAAACGTTTCTACCCACTCCAAATCAAGCTGCTACTCAGAAGACGACCAGGAACTTACCCCCGTAGTGTGATTTAATTTTTTGCCTTTTCCTTCAGATTGTGTGAGTGGCAAATAATCGAAAATAATGGCCAACTCGTCATGTCAAGAAGAATACCCATACTCCTATGAAGTATTCGAAGGTAGGTGATATCTAGGTCGGTTATGTGTTAAGCCCCGAATATGCTTCATAAATGTATCAACAAAATCCCTGTGTAACCAAAATGTTTATTGTGTGCAGGCTTTGCTTGATTACAGAGTCTCTGTAAATTGGCTAAGTTCCTTATAGTGCAACGATGTCAAATTAGTCACGCCGGTTTTGGTGGTGAGGGGTGTGTTTAAGGCAGGGCAATGTCACAAATGATGATGTATTGACCGACATTTCAAACAGTATCGAACAAAAGGGGAAAAACATCTTATGAATCAACCCTTCTCACAGCATGAGATTTGTATTCCTGATAATTGCAATACGGTAGACCATTTTCGGGAAAAAGGAAGGCGGACGATAATGGTCGGTTTGACTGCCGGTTATTACTCTACTCCTGGCAACAACCCCGAGCTCCAATCACAGAGCTTGTATGTCTCTAAACCATTTATAATGTCAAAGTCTCTCCACAATGGCTCAGACCATTCTAAATATGATGTTGAGTAACCTTCAAAATTTATAACACCCCTTAACATCGGTATTTTACCGGGATATCCCCGCATGCGCACTCAAACTTGTGACGTTTCTTTGATCTTTTTTTGGCTAGCTCTCAAAATCCCTGCTATCTTATTGCTTAAACCAGTGTAAGCAACCTAGAGCCATGCACGAATAAATACTTGATTCGGCGTTCTTCGTTGAATTCGATGACAAAACAATAAAATCTGACAAAAGACGCACAAAACTGGTCTAATTATCAACGATTTAACGCTCTATTTAAACAGGATTATTTTGTTAATGTGTCGTTCGTTTATATTCTTTCAAAGACGCACCGACCGTTCGCATAGTTCTCTACACTATGGCACCTATCCTGGTATTCCTCACTGTGCTGATGTTCATAGAGTCGACCATATACGTTTTCAAAGCTATTCCAAGAAAGTCTAGGCGAAACAAAATCATATGGATTTTTTGTATATATCCGGTAAGGAATGGACTTTCCATTTATTTCAGTTTTTTTTTCATTCAAACATTATTGCAGTACTTTATTTCCGTGATTCCATCATGTTCATCCAATGACTTGGCAGCATATTTCATTGTATGTTTGATTTTAGCATTGCCATCGTGGGAATTAATGCCCCCTTCATCATACGTTGCCTCAGTGCATACAGGCAATATTTATCACCTGTTGTCAAATACATGCAGCAACGCTCAAACATACCCTCAATGGCAGGACACTTTTTCAAAGGGACGTAACTGTTCTGTATAGACACATTGTTTGACGCTCGAAGAAAGACCACATGATTAAAGAAATGCCCAATATGGAGTATATATAATGTACATACTATTTCACAGGCTGAACGTTTATAATCCACATTTTCTTTTCATCGTTCCAGACATTCAGCGTTTGCTCTGTAGTGGCTTTGTTTATTCCAAGAGCTTCTCTATTCACCAGATTTACGTCATCAATGTAAGTACACGGAGAAAATAGCGATTACTTTGTTCGACGTGCGTATTTTCCCATTTTCTGCGTCATGCTTACTAACAAACACAAACAAAATAACCGAATCACGTGATCTATATCGAAGTTTACAGATGTCCTCATGTGAAGTTTCAGTTCTCTATGCTAAAGGAGAGCGTTATTAATAATAACACAAATTACATCAAGTACAAAGTAATGATATCTGTTACTTAAGTTTCATGCATCCTGCAATCTTCAGACATGAGGAGTTTGAACATAGAAGTTTACATTATATATATATATATATACATATATATATATATATATATATATATATATATATATCAAATTAAAAAAGACTAAGGCTGTTATATGCATCCACGCCCATCAAATCATAAAAACATGCGTTACAAATCACGTGATAGCAAATACTGTATGTTAAAGTAAGAACTAAAACTGTTTTACACATCCATTCAATGAAATCAATAAAATATTAATATTTTCCTTTAATGAGTTATGCAACATATTTACAGAGTCATTGCCATCTTCTTTCTCCCGACAGACAACTCTCCATAACCATGTACCAGTTCCTGAAATTGATCATGGATTATTATGGAGGAAGGGACGCTATGTTGGCCACGCTTCAAAGTCAGCCGGTCAAGTTGAACACCTTTCCCCTGATGCTGTGCTGTGTATGCTTGCCAAAGGTGTCCATGACTTAGTAAGTAAGAAAAGTGGTAAATAGTTATTACAGAAACAAGGCCTTCGTATGAGAGAGAGAGAGAGAGAGAGAGAGAGAGAGAGAGAGAGAGAGAGAGAGAGCCAAGACGGATGTCTTATCTGCCAGTAATTTTGATGCCCGCATGCCTTATTTCTTTTATTTCAGCAACACACAGCGAAGATTGCGTCGGCTGGTCATGCAGGTTGCTCTAATATGTCCTATCGTCTACTTCATCGTCGTAATATTGTGGGTCGATGATCGTTATAAGTCTGGCGAGGTGAGTATCTCCTCTTGTATGCTGACTTATCCTGTAGGACTGCATATAACTTTACTTTTATTTTATGTTTCATCGAATAATATGGAGGTCGCGAAGATTGTAATTTATTTAAAGGGTTTTAAGTATTGCCACTTACTTGTAAAGTATTATTTATTATTGCATGTACAAGAAACAGAAAATATGACTATTTTCTTGAAACCCGGCAAAGTACACAGATATGTGACATTGTCCCCCGGCAAGTCTAATAAAGGCTTTTAGAGCACATAAGGAAATGTTGGTTTTCAAATGTTGCTCATATTTTGATCAAACTTTCAAAATCCCCCGCCATGAGCAAAAAATGAAAGATGGGGGTGATCGTGCGAATTTTTAGACTAGAGTATTGAGTTTCTTAAATATTACCAATATTTCAAATTCAAAATGGTGCGCTACATGGAAAATTAAATGTTGGAAGTTTACGAAAAATTAAGATTTGGATATTTGACTTTCACTACAAATTTCAGTATAATTCCGTACAATTGTGATATTAGAGAGAATATAGATATACCCCTTCTCCCTTTATAGGTCATTAAGGGTCGAAGGCAATTAAAGGTATACTGTCAACTGTTCCAATTTTGCCACAGTTATCATGGGAAGAGAAAATCTAATCAATCCCGGATTTTAAGTGGTGGCCGCTTATTAAAAACAGCGCCCCCACATGGGCATTTTGAATACCAAGGAACGCCCATCTGACCATATATGGGCATATTTAGGTTACAGATGACTGTACACCTTTAAACCATCGTGATTGAGTATGCCTCGTTGAATTTCATATAAAAATGCCTTCACATGCCCTCCATTATCGTCCCTAATACTTATATTTGTCTTCTATATTTCTACAGGTCAGTATCCGCGAACCCTTCGTATATCTTTCTATTGCCGCCCTTGTTTCCACCATCATCGCCATGCAGGCCCTCAGTGTTGTGTACACGGCATCGACTCAAGCATTGAAAAAGTTCAAAATTACGCCGAAATATTTCTCGGTCCAATTGGCGCTTTTTTTCGGCAATATCCAGCCCGTCTTGCTCGGACTGTTGGCATCCTTCGAAGTGATCCCGTGCATTGAACCTTTTCCTACAAAGTCTAGATCAGAAGGTATGTCGACATTTCTTTTATTTCTTTCTAAAAGCGCATTAAAAGCGCGCCAGATTGAAATTTCTATCATGGCTTAAAATTTTAGGAATTTAAGTGGATGACGAAAAGCAAATACAATTATGTATTCACCCGGTAAGGGTAAACTGCCGCTGTTCAGAGCACAAGGGACCCAGAGGTCTGGTTTTTGTTGTTGTTGTTGTTTGTATTGTTGTTCATGTTTATATTAGTTGTGTTGTTGTTGTTGTTGTTGCTGTTGTTGACCAATAAAATTCAACGAACATAACTATTGTGTTGTTGTTTCAAACGTATGTCGAAGTCCTAAAAAACACTACAAGGACACTATCATTATTTGACCTGATGCCTCTCTCTCCCAACGTACACTCTCTACCTATTCTTTAGATAGACAGTTTACGTTGTCGTTCGGAGAGAGTTGCATTGGGTAAATGTTCATGTAGTGTTTCTTAGGACATCTACATTACGTTTGGAACGATAACACAATACTTATATTCGTTGAATTTTATTGGTCAACAAAACAACAAAACGACTTATAACAACAACAACAACAACAACAACAACAACAACAACAACAACAACAACAACAACAACAACCAGACTTCTGGGTCCCCTGTGTTCAGAGTCGTCAACAGGTGAAATAACCTTGAAGTTAGTATCGGGAAACTCTTCATCAGCGTTATCCTTATTCTCATAATTTCAAGATGCAATGGCTTTAGAATTTGTAAAAAATCTTAAGCCTTCAACATAGCTTTCACAGTAGCAATTTCGGTGAGCAGTCTGCACACAGTGGCTATTGTCGTAAAATACGATGCTGACGCAGCTCTTCCCTCAGCTAACTGAAACAGTATGGCCGCCTATGCACATGCGCCATGCGGAGGTATTTGTTATTTACGTTATGCAATATCAGTATTAAGAACTACTGAGAATGTTAAAGTTCTTTGATTTGATTTGATTTGTTATTTACTGAGCACAATGTGTCAAGATGCGGCAGACTTTTCGTAAGAGATTGAAAGTCATTGTGTCCGAAAAACACAGTAACAAAAAAAGGTTAGAAACTGATTTCACTGTGGTGACAGTGTTTATATGCCCCCCCCCCCCCGATACTTGTAATACTACAGGATGGGGCGGGGTGAGGGGCACTGCCATAGGAAAGATATGCATATAAGTGCCAATATTTTAAACACCTTTTTGTCTCGTGTAGAGTTGTGACCAACGAAAATGTTGTGTTTAGAATCCAGCACAACTTTTGACCCGAAATAAGCATTTTTTACCTATCAATACGTAGCAAATGTAGAGATTTGACGTCAGTATTAGGCTAAATGTAGACTCTTGACCCCTTTTATCGGAAAATTGTAGAGAAGTGCTGTGTAGTTTGAACTGTCCAGGGTACACCTGCACCCGATTTAGGACCCCGTTTCCTCTCGGAAAAGGGTACACCTACACCCGTTTCGGGACTCGGCGTCCCCTCGAAATATAGGTTAAATGGATGTCTTCTTTTCCAGTTATACACAACTTCTTGGTGGTGTTCGAGTTTTTCGTGCTCGGTGTAATGGCTAGAATCTACTTCCGGACAAAACGACTGGGCAACCTAGATCAGCTGGTTTCCGAGAAATGTGATCCCGAAGATGCCGACATTTCGAAGGATGGCATCAACGGCGAAGAGAACGGCGTGGTTGTCAAGGGCGACGCCGAGAAGATGACGCTTGAAAACGAGGTGAACGGCAACAACAACATCATGGCCACGGCAGAGGGGGAGGAATCACATGACCACGTTGTGACTACAGGAGTCTGATGGGCTGTTGATATGAATTTACACATGCAGTGCTCGATTTTATACTGTATACGCTTTTTCATGAAAAAGAAGAGCTTTACTACGAGAGTACAAAGGAAAACACAGGGTGTTAAGAGCATTGTATTTCCCGTTTTACGCCAACACAACGATGTAGTGGGAAATGTATAAAACTATTTATTCCGAGTTGAACATCATATCTACATAATATATAAACAAATCTGTATACGTACACAGACGTACATGCGAAATGTGCGACTGCGGATTTTTACGGATTTTAGACACGTGAATATAGAGCCACAGGAAATATAATCCTACAAAAATTGTAATATATATATATATATATATATATATATATATATATATGTGTGTGTGTGTGTGTGTGTGTGTGTGTGTGTGTGTGTGTGTTATACATAGTAATACAGACGAGGCAGAAATGGTTGTGCCTTTTTTTGATCTATCTAATATCTGTCTGTCTATCTACCCCTCTTCCTTTCTGTATGTATATGCTCACACATCATGTGTCTAATCTATGTGACGATTCACACACAAACACACTTGCAACAGCCACTCATCGATGTTTGGTTTTTGCTCAATTAGTGTTTGCTGAGTCATCACCGTCAAAATTTGAATAAATAAAGAAATGTCTGTTCGAGGATATACTGACTAAAGTAAATGATTTTTACCGTCCATTGTTTTACACCGAACTTTAACGATAAATGACTCAGCAAAAATTAAATGATATACCTACCTACCTACTTACCTACCTACCTACCTTCCTGCCTTCCTGCCTGCCTGCGTGCGTGCGTACATACATACATACATACATACATACATACATACATACATACATACATACATACATACATACATACATACATACATACATACATACATACATACATACATACATACATACATACATATATACATACATACTTACATAAATACATACATAAGTTTCAGATAATCTTTGTTCGTAATTCATATGATAGTTTGATGAATTGACATGGTGTCTGAAGACAAATGGCTTTAAACTATTCACACCCAATGATTGCATTGCTTCTTGCACGAGCTCTAGCCACCCACCTTTGTACACAGAGTAAGCATGTTGCATTTTGACCGAAATGAAGGCACTGATTCTTGATAGTGTCATTATAAATATTGCTGATTTTTGCCTGATAACCTAAAAATATGTTTATTTTAACAATAAATATTGTCTTAAATTGTATAGTCTTGTCTTCGTGATTTTATTTTTCTTGACTTCACCATCCGATTGCTACTTTTGAACAGGACAGAAGCAAAATGCTACATGCTAAAATGCACATACATGTAAACTCAGCAAACCAAGAGATCATCGCCGACGAAATTGAGCGAAAAGCATACCAAGACTAGACGTTGGAAATACATATACTAGAGCAAATATACATGAAATTCCGTTGGGCCTTTTGGGAATTTTAGCGTGACATACAGTGGTTGGAGACTTACAAGTGACTTGGTTTTATCGACAGTGTACGATACAATGAATTCTGCAATACTTAACGTCAGAATTCAAATCGCATGTGCTGGTTCTTATTGTTAACTTAAGGCTTAAAGTAAATGTATTTTTTCCGGCAACAGCGCTGAAGTAAAACTCATGGTTTCCATGATAAGACTGTTTGAACATCACAATAATATATATATATACGTTTTGTCTTTATCTTTATCTTGTCTTACAGACACTGATTGATTTCATCGGTTGCCAATTTTCAACGATATTTTTATGACCTCATCATTTTCATCGACACCGTTTTGATAATAGTGCCACTCCGAGTGTTTCTGCCGTTCACGAATTTGATAAAAATCACCCAGAGTCTACAAATTATGTGATAAACACGAGTTATGAGAAATCCTTATCGTTTGCAAATGGGTTTAGCAGTGGTTGCTGTATATGAAGAGACTTTGATAATGTCGGAATGTCTTGGCTATCATCCCATACGGAACAGTATGAGTACTGAAAGGAAATCATAAAAAAAGGAAAGTTTAGCAATCGAATTGTCTGAACAAAATATCATATAAATCTGTACTTTGATAAAACACTCCTGTGTGCAGAAATGTTTGCCCGCCATTAAAGGTCACAGGAAGGTCATACACGGCCCTCATCCATATTCAAATGTTTGGTTATTTTGTCCCTACACACTTCAAGAAGGACAGAACAGACGCTGGAAATGGGTCAATCATTGTTTTCCGACGGTGAGAAAAAAATGAGAGAAAAATTCCATTTGACATTACGTTAGGGGAAATATTTTGCATCGTTCCAGCTAAAGTAACAAATGAGACATTTGTGGCAACGTTTTAATTGAATTTGAAACATATTTCTTTTTAATTCTCAAGTGAAAACACGATTTGACACCAACTATTTCGGTTCAGATTGGCGCCAGGGTTGAGGAGAGGGGTTGAATCACGCTCTTCAGTATTATTTGCATAAAGCAGTGCAATCAGTTCTGGCGAACGTTAATCATGCCTTACACCCACCGGCCAACCTATATTAAATATTTGATTTTGGTTTAGTGACAATAAAAGACGCATCAAGGTGGTGCCAAAGAGTAGATTAGTGAGAATTTATTTTTATTATGTTTTATTTTGTCGCATTGCATTATTTAAACTGTGATCGTACGATTAGCATGTACGTTCAAGTGGTAATTACTCGACATTGTTTCTAAATTATACGAAAGTTTTCCGAAACAAAATGAAATTCAATACCCCTTCTCCATGTTTAATGTCTATGAAACGGAGCACAATACACATTAACCTGGGGGGTGTCTCATTTTAAACGTCTTCGCGTAAGACAACTTTTCTCAATGAAAGTTTCAACCAGTCTCTAACAAAATGAAAAATAAAACCAGGGGTCACCGTGCAGACTGCGGTACTACGGAAACAAATTACCCAACATTTCCCGATTTTTGAAATTCAAAATGGCCGCTATCCCCGTGTTAACTCCATCGGAAAATACTGATTTTAATTTCCACAAAAACAAGCCTGTAAAAACTTTAAATATTCCATGAGCTTCAAAATGAGCCTCTATAGGTAGTAGACGAACAAAAAAGTTTGAGAGTTCGAATGTCTGTCACTGAGGCGGACTCTACCTTAACTTAATACTGGTACCGAGGTACAATTCAATAAACGCAGTATCAGTTTACTAGATTTGATACACAACATGTCTATTATCTTTTGGTATCAGTCGTTGTACACATACATCTTAGTTGCCATCCTGATCAAACGTAAGTATCAAATCAATCTCAATACCATCAACCCCTCCACCGAAGAAACTCCGAAGAATCAAAACAACCTAACTGAAATCAGGTGCTGAGTTCCCAAACGTCTCCAAGGGAGGGAAAGAATGAGCAAAAGTTGAATACTCGCCATCTCTAATCTGAACAGAATCAGAACTACCATTTTTTCCAGGTATGGTGTTTTCGTTGCTGTCGTCGTTAACTATAGCTATATGGCAAGACTCAACTTTTTAGCAATCACACATGATGGCGCCATATTGGTCACTGCACGGTCTACATTTTTGACACGGCTGTCGTATCAAAGTTTTGTTTTTGATTATAGTTCTTGACTGTTCAGTTCATCAAGGTTGTTTTACATCGATTTCACATGTGCTTGATCTAAGTTTTCCTGTATTTATAAAAAAACAGCGAAATTTCGTCTTGCTACTTATCGACACCTATCGACTTCAGTGACTGCGTATGTACATTCAACATGTGACTATGTTAAAAATTCTACACCCTTCATAATTTGCAAAGTTGAAAACGGGAGGGTCTGCCGGAATAGTCTTTGACAAATTGCCATGGTTAGCTTTACATCGCTTTACAAATTGTGTTAAACGTCGTGTAGCTTTTGGGAGGTTTACATTAGACTGTTCGGTGCAATAAATAACACACTCAAGTGAATATACAAATAATTCATATATAGGTATAATTTATTCGCATATTTATTCGCATATACGCATATATCATAATCATCGTCTCTTTTCTTAAATCAAGAAATTGTATTACGACTTCTAGAGAACAAATTTGATACTAAGAAATTGTCTAGTCTTCTTTTCAAATATTTCAACTTGAAGTTAAAGCCCCGTTCATGTTGTTCAGTTTTTCAAGATCCTCCTTCCGATCAAGACGTATTTATAAACGAAGCCTACCTTACATGCTTCTCAAGAAACAAGAAAGCTTCGTGGTGTTAATAGATCCCTGGACTTCGTCTTGAATTTTGCATTCTCTGCGGGTTAATTGAACAAAGCATTTCAGCGGCCATTCATCAGCGAATGCCTTACAGCATCATCAAATGGGCTACAGTTTTGCCCCAAGCAACTGAAGCGAGCTAACTTTTCTCTAATGCAATGGATTAATAAACAAAATTTTTTTTCATTTCAACTCACAGGCGTGTCTCTTCGTTCCCCTGTTTGCCTGGCAACGTCTAATTTCTCGAAGCCTCGAGCCAGTCTCGTTTTGTTCCGTCAGTATGCGCCTTACACCGTGCACTGTATTGGTAAATTGCACACTTGATGAGAATTTCTGGAGCTGGTTGAGTTCTGTATTTGTCTAAGCTCGCGGTGTTAGTACCGAAATTTGATCAATACATCACGAACATAGGTAGCCATGAACGGATGACAACTTTAAACCCGTCTCAGACTAACTTTTTGCAATTTCCGTTATATCTACAATGTTCAATAATGCCTTCACTGTAAGGCTTTTCGGCGACGTTGCGGTCGTTTGTCCTAATGCTTGGTCGCCCTATGCACCGTCCAGCTTCAACCAGTCTAACAAAAAGCGGTCAAGTGTACACTGTCGTGAAATTTATCAGTCTGTATCAAGGTCAAGCTAGACGCATAGGTTCTCCCATTTAAGAAAAAAGTGCAAAAATTTTGCGACCTGTTGAAAATGTCAAATCAACGTCGGACAGTCCATATTCATCATAGCAACGTTGCGACAGCCGTCATGGCAAATTTCACCTAACTGCACCCGTGTGGGTCGTTTAAGGAAGGTATTTGTAAACGCATTTTGCAACCGCTACCTGCAGCTGTATGACTGCAAACATGTCTACAAAACACGCATTCAGGAGTTATTTGTTGAAAGGTGACAAATTGTTCTGCAAAGTCTGCAACATGCCGTTTAAGATTAGGCAAGATGGCTGGTAGACGCACCATACTTGTTGAATATGATAAATGGCGATATTTCAATATCTAAAAGATTGCCACAAAAACCCCGTACTACTGCCTATTTTGAACATGGTGATATATTTCCCTTTGAAATCGAAGCATTCTATGATAAATGTTCTTAAATTAACATCGATCGAATGGTGAAAGTTTTCTGGGTTCACTTGATTTGAGGAGGATGACGAAGCTTACAAGACTTTACTGTCAAGGACGTCATGCAGCATAAGCGATATGGGTATCAAATGTTGGTAGAGCTTGACCATGGAGTCAGTTTTGTCCGTAATGTCAAAATCTGTTGCTAATGTCGAACAGACGACCATTTTATGATTGATGTAATTTAGGACAAAGTAGGCACGATTTGGATGAAGTGTACTTGCATTCTAATGAGATGACAGCTCGGACCAACACGAGTGATACAACATAGAAACAGACGAGTGAATGAATGAATGAATGAATGAAAATAATAAACAAATAATAAAACAAACAATAAATAAACATTAAATAAATAAATAAACTGATTAATATATTAATTAAAAAGCATTATGCAACGAACGTACAATGTTTAATATGGATCGTTCGAACGGTCGTTCTTTGTGGATGTGATGTTCTATTAATTGTTTACACGTGTCCCGATTACCCAGATTTTGATGGTTTGAAGTTTGCATTTGCGCACTGGTAACGTTAATATGTATAAAGTATTATATGGTAAAGAATGAAGTAAAGGAAACTTCAACATAAAATATGTAACCATAGCAACACTGAAGGTTGGGAAACAGGTGTTCAATGTAAGTGGGTGAAGTTCTCTGTTATCGAATTTTGTACGAACGCGTTCTTGATCACACAGGAAGGGCCTTGGCTTTGACCAGTCAAAGGACTATTGCGATTGCTTTACCGAACAAACAAGTGAGGCCTACTTTATGAGTGATCACGTGACATGGCTGTTACCTTTCTCCCCGGTGATGTGACCGCGCAGTTTGTGAGTTGTGAGTCGCACGACATGGGGAATTTCAGCTGTTTAATGAAGTGGTGTTTAGGTTGGCACGGGGGGAGGGGGACATAGAGAGTAATAATGCATGTTTCTTGCTGGAAACAGCACTGTCAATTTAAACTTGAACTTGACCATCTTGCGCGTAGGATGTTTCATATTCCCACCTCTACTATGCTTTTTTTCTACGGCCATTTTTATATAAATTGGAGGCACTTTTTCGGTGGAAATATCTCATAAGCGTCACAACTCCGATCCCTAACTAAAAACAGGATCATGAAATGAGTCGACAAACATCGTCGTAACTTACTTTAGACACTTGACCTGGTAAACTGGGCCAATAATTCCAGGCTCGTACTTTTCGACTAGGCTACACAACTATTTCTAAAGGTCAAGAAATTGTGCAGTAAGTTAGGGGGACTTATTTAAGACAGGTACACGAACCGGTACATGGCATGCAACACGTTATGGCAACGAAAGTGTCGGTTATATTTGCTTTACAAGTCAATGGTAATAAATAAGTCAACCTTATAATAAGTTATAGTTTTAAAATTTCGGCTGAGTACTTAAGCCATACTTTGCAACACTGAGCTTACTTTACGAGGTTGCAGCGCTCGGATATCGCCATTTGTGCACACTCTCACCAAGATCTGATATCGAATGCCAGCGTTGAAGGTAAGGCAGCTCTTGTTTTCGTGCTTGTGCATCTGTAACCTTCGTGGTTCATTCCCATGGCGGTAGACATGGTAGAGCACTAGTACATGAATCCGTTGGCAGGCTTACACACGTAGAATTTTGGTTTCAACGGTCCATTTACGAGGAAGATCGCCGAGAAACCCGATGTGGTGAAGGAACGAGCACTACTCTCGCCCGATGCAGACGATTTGAAACATTTGCGCGAGTGCAATATTTCCCATCGGTTACTACAGTAATGGCGGACAACCAATTTGAGAGGTAGCGAGTCTCCACGGCTACAGCACGCCTCTAACATTTTTCTTTAAGAAACGTGCAGGAGCTCAACACATGGCAAACATGGCGCGTCAAATTCTGTCGAAAGTGTTGTTTTTTTACTTTGCCCCTGTGCGCCCTCAAAGTGAAAGGTTTAGGCACCTCGGTAGGGAAGGTTATCAGTAAACATTCATAAAAAGTACTTAAGACTCTCCATACATCAAACGGCCAATATAAGAATAAACGCCAAGGCGCTAGAACCGAACAAGACTGAACGACAGTCGTCAATGACAATGGAACAACGTATACTGTCGATTGCACGGAATCGTTACGCCTACTTTCATAGGTGAACGCGTATTCTCTCCTTTCTTTTATGAACGTAGCCACAAATTAAATGCACAGTGTCAAATGTGATAAGTCTTATCACCATTATTCTGTATTACAAATATCATATAAGCTTTTGTTTGTGTGTTTAAGTTGTGGAGGTTAGGACTTGCACATTAGATATTGCACTGGGTGTTTTAGCGTATGGAAACACCCGCCCTGGTTTCACACCTCTAATGCACCGATGCAGAAAAACACTGATGGTGATTTCTTCAACACTTCATTGTGAACAGACCCGTTCAGCATGTTTGTATACTTTCAATTTACAGTATTTGAAACATCATTGCCCTCTACATGCAAATGCTTTCAATTTTCTCGAGAAACGTCTCTCTCCCTCCTTCCCACCCACCCTCCCTCCCTCCCCCCCTCTCCTCTCTCTCTCTCTCTCTCTCTCTCTCTCTCTCTCTCTCTCTCTCTCTCTCTCTCTCTCTCTCTCTCTCTCTGGCGTCCCCGCTCCATTTCGAGATAGAAATATAATTTCTTTCAACAACGCAAAGTTATGACTAAACAGTTTCCCACCTTTTCTTGATAAAATCTCTATGTATTCTGGTTAGTGGATGCCTGTGGCCTTCGTGTAATTGACAGTCATTCATGATGAAACAGTTTTGGCTAACCATAGGTATGATCTCTCAAACCCCTGAGGAACTCACGTGGAGAAAACGACATCAACCCAATCTATGCCACCTCTTACCTCAGTTGAAGGCTAAAATTGCCATAAATTTAAATAGGCCCATGGGGCGTTTAAATTTTTAAGAAGACAGGAAGGTCTCTACCACTTAATTCGAAGTATTAGTCCCTACCAGTCTTGCGCTTATCTATGCATGTGATTGCTTCAGTATTTTGTGTCTGTAAATAATTCATGAACGTCGAAAGAGCGAAGCCCTGTCGTCATGTGTTTTCACGTCTGTATTTCTAGGCCTCGTCATTTATGTCAATCTTTACATTCACGGTGTATCGGTTCAACGCGGTGACGATAACTTACTGAGCTGTCCTGCATTGCAAGAATATGTAATGTGTGATATAAATGTTAGCTGTTTAATGGTACAGTTGCTGTCGGTTATTTTGAGGACTCGAAGTGAAGGAGAATCAGAAGGCAAACAGAAAACAGTTAGCAAAGTGTAAGACGCGACTAGAAACATCTGACATCGCGTAAATGAAAACGTGTCAATTCGCGAGGAGGCCAACAGACTACAACTTTTGCTTTGAAATATGCTACTGTTCGGTCAAAACGGGTAGCGCACATCTCCGAGCCGCGACACGGCCAAAATCTTGCTTAGTTTCATGACATTTCGTAAGCTATCATCAAACTGCAGACCTGACAGATGAAGAACTCAAGATTGGCTGTACATTGGATCAGTATCTGTCGTGGACGGGGCCATAGCGGGCGGTTCGGTCGATGGTCGTGACCATGGGAAATCCAAGTTGATTTCACATAAGGCATTGTGAAGACGCGTCACGGTTTACGAATGTCGCATATCTCACTATCTATACAGATAGCGGTAGATTTTAATCAGCAAGTGAACTAGTTTAATATGGCTTTCTTTTCTCCGCGGGCAAAAAAAAACACTTTCAACGGCTAAGAGTCTTGACTTCCATATCGTACCGAAGAAAAAAAACCGCTTTGCCAAAGCCAAGCCGGTAGCAACGCGCGTCTTCTGAGCAACACAGACACATATCATACATCGCATAAATCTCAATAAATACTTAAGAGCAAATACCGCAATAAATATTCGACGTCATCGATAGTTTGCACAATAAATTGTCGTAAATATAGCAACAAACAAATTCAAAAGTACATTGGAAAATAATTGGCTCATTAGTCTGTAAATTAGTCCGACCGTACCGATTCACTTGCAATAATTTCTAGGCAAACTATTTCAGCCAAATATGCACACGATTGGTGTCTCAAAGGGCCGGCGGAGGGTATTGAGACAGATACAGAATATTGGGATAGGGTACGTATAAGTGGTATTGTGTAGATTGAGGGATTAGTTCAGTGAAACACAACCCTAACATTTTCATGAAAACAGCTTTGATGATTGTACTGATTATTCAGATGTCAACTCCTTTCCTATTTGTTTTATATTATTATACGAACAAGCTGTGCTCAGTAATGTAGACCGCGCCTCGGGGACTGATATTCGGACTCTCAAATTTTAGCAATTCTTTTCTGATATACCACTTGTGCTACTTGTGATATACCACTTTTCACCGGCTTGGTTTTTCGAAATTCGAAAATTTCATTTATCTCCATAGAGTTAACAAGGGATGGCGGCCATTTTGAATTTTGAATATTAGTAAATCTTGGGTTATTTGTTTCTCTAGTACCAAAATTTGCACGGTGACCCCGATTTTTATTTTTTACTAAAGAGATTTGTTGAAAGATCCCTTAAGGAAAGTTTGAGCAAAAGTTTAAGTCTTTCACTTTCGAGACACATACTACCTTAATTTATGTTTCCAGATGCTTTCACAATGAATATTTATCGAAAATCACATGGTAAGGATTTCAAAAGTTGTGGAGTCACATGGAAGCAAACCCATCGTCCATATATTTTAATGTATACTGAGATATGTAAAGTTGACTTTCAGAGTTAGAGCGCGATGGACGGTATGTAGCGTTTAAGCAAATTTTGATGGGAGCTTGGTCGTTGAGAGTTTCGTGTACTGGAAATTTTTGTTGCAAGATTTTTAATAAGTCTGTGTTGAACGGGTAACCAATAGAGATGGTCTGATTCACTGCAACATGTAACAATTCTAGCGGTCGTTCTTTTGAGCACGCTGAAGGAGGCAAATGAGACAAATGCAAAATCTAGGAAGTCCATCCAGTTATGCATTGCAGTAGTCCAGCTTAGAAGGCAACACTGCTTGTTATAATTCCCTACAAATTTCTTAAAAAATGGCACATACAACTGCAACACACCTCATCAAAAGTCTCTGTCGTGATTTGTCATTTTATGGTCATGTGGATGGCGTCACTATGGCGTTGATACAAACCACTTACCAGTTAAAAGCTTTGAAACTGTTAACCGATCGGATAAGAGTTTGGACAACTATTGCCCGAATATGTTCCCGAGCTACTCATGCGCACATTTTGTAAAAAGTCGACGAAGATGGCGTGGTGTGGTCTGCAACCGAGTGAGGGCCTAAAAATTCTCAATTTAACATTAAGGAAATGGATGAAGTATATCACAAAACACATATTAGCTGACCATATTCGGGTTGCAGCATACGTTTGTTTCCACTTTAGCCTGTTTCCCAGGTCTATATCTGTTTTAATTGTTTTGTGTGTTTTGGGGCGATTCTCAGCAAACATCGGTACTACAGTATTCTTCAATGGTATGCAGAGGTGTAGGCCGAACTAGTTGACCTGTGGTTTTTGATGACAGAAAATTAGTCTCAAGTGCGATCTTTAGGTGAAGCGGTTTTTATCTTTCAAATTCCAGTCTGCTCTTATTGGCTCTAAAGTAAATATATTTAGCAAATACTGTGTCAGTCTTGACATACCCACCAAATCCAGAGTCGACAACATTGTTATGAGAAACATTTTGCAAATTGATATCGGACTGCGATTTTTTTAACAGAGCCGGCCCACCATAACTATCATAGGTAATAGTTGCTTAAGCAGAACGCGCCTCGGGGCCAGATATTCGGACTCTCAAATTTCTACAATTCTTTTCTGATAGACCACTTGTAGGGGCTCATTTTAAAGCTCTTGGAGAAAGAAAATCTTCAACGGCTTAGATTTTCGAAAATCTAAAATGTAATTTTCCCCAATAGAGTTAACAAAGGGATGGCGGCCATTTTGAATTTCAAATGTCGCAAAATGTTGGGTGATTTGTTTCGCTAGCTAAGTACCAAACTTTACCCGGTGACGCCTGATTTTAATTGTTGACTTGGTAAGAGAATGGTTGAACGTTTCATTTATGGAATTTTTCGCAAAAAAGTTTAAGTCTCTCACGCCAACTATCTAAAACAGTAAAGTACGCTGTCGTGTTGGTATAGGTGAATACAGAATGGTCAATTTACCAAATGACTTAATTTGCATTGGTGTTATTTCATGGAGGAGGCATGCAGTGTCCAGATTGCATAATGACCGCCAGATCCGGGATCATCGTACTCTGAGACATTGCATGTATCTGTGCATGTAGACATACATTTGCATTTGCAAGGGTAACACAAAGCAGTTCAGAACTCGCAATAAATAAAACAAGATGAGATAACATTAGTCAATAAACAACACTGTCACAACATCGAGAAAACTAGCAGATATTGGAGCCCTTAAAGGGCCAGCGCATTCTACACATGTACTGGCTGAGTTGATCAGCTGAATACTGAGTATTTCAACATGCTTTGGGGAGTAGCAAAAGAAAATGTGGTTGACATTAAGAACAAAAATAGTGAAAAAATGCTCAAAAGTTACAGCTGTTGGCATTTGAAGTAGCCAATATTCCGACACTTAGTTCTACCCGGCGCTTTCTTCTTACTTTTTCCAGGAATCTTTTCAGTATTCTAGAATACTTCAAGGATAAAAATCACAGGGGTAACCGGACAATCTTGTATGGAGCTGCTGGTTTTTTGTCATTCAAAATGGCTACCATCCATATGTCAACTCTAAGGGAAGAAAATTATCGCGTTCCTTGAAAATAAGACAGCGGACTTTTAATATCTCAGTGAGAGCAGATGAATCCGCTCAAATGAAAAACTAGCAAAGAGTTGTCAATTTTTTTAGAATCTGACATCCTATCCAAGAGGAGTACTATGCATTTTAGCGAACATGCACCATATGGAAGGCAGTGAGCGGGCTGGCATGGCGTGACTGTATTCTCACATTCCTGGCCGCTGGGAGTGCGGGATCGACAGTGTGGGAAAAATCGATCCCACACTCTCAGAAACCGTCCCACACTCTGCAGTAAATATTACACGAGCTCTGATTGGATGATAAACAGTCTGTTTTATTCCACGCGCAAAATGTTATCCAATGGCACGACGAGTAACACATGGACTAGAACTACAAAGTAAGCAGGTCAAAGTACAGTGGCAGACGACAGAGTTGTCACGATTTTTGATAATATTGTACGAGTCCAATATGAATTTAACGCATTTTGTGGTCATGTGAGAAAAAGAATCTCACACACCAAGGACCTGGGATCAGATTTCTCACACTCGTTGGGGATATTTTGTCTCACACTCGCCTGCGGCTCGTGTGAGACAAAATATCCCCAACTCGTGTGAGAAATCTGATCCCAGGTCCTTGGGGGTGTGAGATTCTATTAATCTCAGTTGTTCAGTATAAGTCCTGTAGTCGAAACCATCGGTTATATGACATTGCGGTCGTAGTTTATAATATATCAAACGTCTTTGACAATATGGAGTGCTGGCGGTAGTGGGGCTGATGGTGTGGTACCAGCCTGTGCGGTGTGAACGGACGCAACAATATATGAAAACGACACTTAATTATATGGTTTATGCAGTTGACAAATTTATCTGTCTTATGCTGGCAGTTTCCACGTGAAAGCAATTTAGCGACTCTAAGGGATGGACGATTAGTTTGGAAGCTCGAACTGAAACTGACAATGAGGTCATTTAAAGCAAATTCTTTGTTTGCCGTCCTTGGATTTTTGAAAAACCTACCTGCCAGCCAGGGAAAAAAAACAAACACAGACAGAAAACACAAGTGTATTAACATATGCTCAAGTTTTATTTGGTTTCCTTGGGAAAAATAATTTTATTTGTGATAGTGTTAACATTGTGTTTGTTTTATTAATTTTCTCTGAAAACCTACCAGCTCGCAGACGGCAAACAAAGAAATGTATTTTACGCGCCTAAGCAATGAACGAATTCATGGATAATTTGAATGATTCGCTTGTGACTTTTCTGTAGGCGGCCTGTGGTGTGTATCGTCTTTATATTGCCTTCACACCTTTCAGTTGTGCTTCGATCATTTCATTGTACCGATACCAACTTAAATTGTGCCATCTTAACAGCAACCACAAAATCATTGTGTTACGGTGTATCTGAAATTTACAATGTGAACATAAAGTGGTATTATAATCATAGCGAGTACAGTTCTTGATGACTTTTGGTCTACAGATTTCATAGAAACCTAACTCGTGTAAACGCACGCCAATTCAGGACAGCAATTTCTTAAATGCCCGACGAGTAGACTTGTATCATCTACGTACGTCTGTTGACGAAATCACACTTTGACGCGGCCCAGAAAGATATTTTTAAAAAAGTTCAAGCAATCCGGCGGTTTCAGGCGTCACGGCAAAGTGTTTACGCTCAGGTCTCGCAGATATATGTATTTGCTTGATGGATGATTTGACCAGCCACCGGCAGCCCCGATAACCCTTGTGGTAAAAAAAGTAAATCAGCGATATTGTACGTTCAGGGACGATAATGCCAATAAAAACTAGGACAAGTAACGTAATTAAATCTGGACTCTTTGGCGGCCATGATATTAATGATTCATGAGTGACATACGTTCACTGCCATTACATATACCAACTGACCAACAACATTGGAAATCATGTACATTAAGGTAGCTTGCGCCTCGGGGACAGATACTCGGACGCTTTAAGTTTTCAATACTTCTCTAGTTTACCACTTTCTGGGGCTCATTTTGAAGCTCTAGGAGTGAATACAGTTTCCACCAGGACAAATAGTGAAGGACACAACATGAACACTCAATAATAAATCTCGTGACGATGGGGTTCGGTCGTGTTCGTCTCTACAGTGTGGTCAAATCGACTCAAAGATTGTCAATTCAAGTCGCTAAAGCTCTGACGGCTTCAGCCGCGTTATTTCTTCAGAATTGTTCCCTTTCCATCGGTTTAGTTTACTTTAAGCATCAATCGTTTAGTACCTGTAAGAATGGTCAAAGTTTGTAGCTGGGAAGAGCAATAAACATCATATTGAATTGACAGTAAGTTATGCAGTGAATTTTACTGTAAGCCAATAATTCAAAATTTTATATGCATCAGGTGATTTTTTGTCGTTCGCCTATTGTCAACGACCAAAGTGATAAAACTTACAATTCCATGCAATGTTCCAGTCAGACGTTGTGGAGCCACATGTTTTATGTACCCTACTTCATGCAGGTGTTGGGTGAAAGGTTTTGCTCGGTCGATGATGTATATAATATTGTGTACATTTTTCAGCGCCTTTGGGAGCTTTAACTCAATACAGTAACGGTGAGGACGCCCTAAGTTTTTTTTCAAGTGAATTTTCATGTTCCTAGATTTCTTCCAGTTTCTAACTCAGAAACGTAATGACAGTCGGTTTCAACAAAGCTACTTGCAGATGCCGTGAAGTAATTTTTACTCCAAGTCAGGTCATTCTGTCAGCGCAGAGAGAAATTTCTGGGAAAATTATAGCAGATAGTCTCCGTGTCATGAGGAAGACCCCTGCTAACAACCACTCCCCAATAATCATGGATAAGTACGGAAGACTGTATCAAACGACAAAAATCAACGACGGTCACCAAAAATCCTGAAATAAAGTAGACGATCTCTTCTCGAGGAATATTACGAACAAACAAACAAGTAACCCGCCAAGACCACAGTTTGTCGAATACGTGAACAAATATTTCAAACTTGCAACAGTGGCCATAGGGCACGCGTACTTTATTTTAAACATTTACCGAGTCAAGTGGATTTTTTTTTCTCATTGTAAAAAGAAGTCAAGAAGCATTCATTTTGGGTCTTGTTTACATTTTATGTTCAAGAGACAAACGGCGGTGATAACGGGTTAAAAATAGACGGAGAAGAGTTGCTGAACACTTGAAGTACTATTTTTATCACAAGCGTCGCAAACAGGCCACTTGATGACAGGCGATTCGTAAAAGAATGTTTGCCCAAAAAATTACGATATAAATCCCATTTCACCGGTTCAATTAAAGAGAGGCCACCGCAGATACATGGCAGTGTGACCTTGCCAGGACATCGCCCTCCGCGGCCGCCTACTCAAATTGTCTCGTAAATTGATGGAGACGATGACAACGCGGTCACATTGCATGTGTTTGTCATTACCGACGGAGGTATAAAAACATTGACTTGACCAATTGGTTTTTTTTTGGTATATGGCATATAAATAGGTGTTGACAGTTTTGTTTCGATAGGTTTGTGAGCTGTGAGTCGAGATAGCCGAGCAATTCAACGGCCTTGGTTTTATTGACATTTCTGAGGCGAGAGACGTACATATCCTGCAAACTGACACGCTCTTGCTATCGCCCCATTCTCACTCATAAAAAACCCCGAGGAATATGGCTGTATACCAGGCAGAGAACAGTGCGCATGGAAACATGATCGCGTTGCCATCAATGCGACAATCTTATTGCATCAGTTAGGAATTAAAGTCAGACTCAGGACACTCTGCAAAATTACATGTTTACCTATATAAATACTGACTTTCGCGAAAGAGTACGGACAGAAAGAAACACGTACCGTGGAGCTCCAACCAAACACTGCTCGAGTTTCATGCTTTCCCGTTCTGCAGCTCTGGAAAGATTGCAGCAGGTCCGGAAGACTTTGGTAGTAATAGTCAACTGAAATAGAATAGGAAACTACTGAGAACAGATCAAAGCTTAGCCAAGAAATAGACAAAGACAGATTTGCCGTCACGACCCCGATGACCCAAAGCTTTGTTGATAATTTGTCTTCCTTAAAACACCCCACAGCGAGGCACGGTTAAAAGCTGCAGAGAAGCCATTTATAATCAAAAGCGATGCAGTTATCTCAAAACGCCCGTCAGAATTTTTGACGAAAACCTTGGCGTAAAGTGTTTATCTCCTTCAGCAAACGCAAACACACTCATGCATGATTACAGTTGTATGAGACGGACTTTGTAAATTTTGGTTGCTCCAAGGACATAGGTTCTGTGAGTATTTTGAAGCATGTTTATTTTAATAGTCCGTTTTTTATTGCTTTCTGGGCCGATCGCATCGGTCGCGGGTTATTGGGATATAAAACTTTGCCTTGTATCACAACGCGCAGCGCCAGTACCAAGAGCGACTCAGCTACCGAAAAAACATATTTCTCATCCCTGAGTAATTTTCGTGGACGCCTTCAAAGCGCGCTGATCTTTGGACTGGCCGTCCTGCCTGGGTCACGGTTCGACCACGTGCCATAAATCGATGCAGTTTCACAATAGTTGGGCGTTTTGGTCACCGGTCATATAAAACCCGATGATGCTTTCTATGTATTTCAGAGTTGAGACCCGACAACCCCGACTCGACATGGCTGACAACGATTCGTGTGGAGAGAGCATCCCGTACTCGCACGAAGTGTTGGAAAGTAAGTAAAATTTAAATCATTGCCGAGGGCCATTTCAGATTTTATGGGCCATGCTACAAAAGTTTAAAATTATTAAACAAAAGTTATGAAGAGAGTGTGGAGGCCAGCATTTAGAATGAAGCGCTCTGTCTCACGAATAAAAATTGCATTATTTCTTCTCTAGTCCTATTCAACTATAAGAGCTTAACAAAATACCTTAGCACAAGAAAAACTGGTTACATACCCATCGAATATATGTCCTAGGTTAGATCACAGACAAATAGAAACTGTTCCTTCTATTTGTCTGTGGTTAGATTCCTATTGTTACCTTTATCCATTCAATCTTTAACAAATCTATGGAAATCAAGGGGAGTAATACCCAGTGCCTGAAAGTTTACAATGCTGTTTTTTCGTTCATTCGCTGTGTAAAGATTACAGTCACACTGCCTTGTTTCAGTACCCAAGGCAAAAAGCATTTTGATGTCCTGAATTAATTTCTCCTAAGAAGGACAAATCGCCGGGGGAATATTTTCGACGGGCCATAATGATTCATGGCATGTCAATTATAACGCCATCATCGCCCAGCTCAATACGTTTTTTTCGGAGTAATAGCATTCTCGCTAATCGCGAGAAAATGGTGATGAGAATACGAGTTTGTGATATTCGTTCCAAATCGTGATTTTTTTTAAAGTTCACATTTGATTTATTGATTTAACCCTGTGCATAAGACGTCATCGACTGACCTTTTGTCGACAAGTTGAAGAGGCATATCGCTGAATATATTTAACAGAAAGAGAACTGTTCTGTTGAATTTCAAATTCAGCCAAAAAAACTAAGGATTGCAATTATGTGAATTAGATGAGTTCAAACACAGCAATAGGTGAACCACGTCAGATAACATGCCCCATTATGATGGAGTTGATAGATCTCAGCACACACGCCGACAGTGTCACAGACATGGATACAAACACAGTCAAAGAGGAAGTAGGCAATGCCGCAATCGAGATGGCGATGAGTTGGCTGCTGGAGATTTTGATAATGACAGTGGCAGTGGCAGTGACATTGGTTTGGGTGAAATATAGCGAACTGAGAGATGGCCATGAGTTGGCTGCTGGAGATTTTGATATTGACAGTGGCAGTGAGAGTGGTTGGGGTGAAATGTAGCGAACTGAGAGAAAACAGACAACTGCCACTCTCATGAATGTTTTAATAGCGGCATTGGTTTCATGGGGACAATCACCAAACTCTGGTTTATTTGAAATGTAATTCAGTACTGTTGCTTTTTCCTGCTTTGTGATACACCAAGACTTGCTTCAAATTGTCAGAATCACTTCCATTGCTTTCCTTGTCTGCGACATGAAACCTACAATGAGTGATTGTTTTGTTTGTTTGGAGACATCGGAGTCCCCGACTAAACACAACTTGACTTCTGTGTTTTGCAAGTACCGATTTTTACATTCATTTGATTTCGCCAATTTGAAAGCTACTTTTAATTTTTATGTCAGTACTGGCTTTTTCACCTTTGTGTTTCATAATTCATCCACTAAAGCAGTCATGCTGTTTGAGAATATGAATAAGCATCCTGTTTATGTGTCCTTGTCCTTGTCTTCGAGAACAGAAGATATTTGTCAGCATTTATCTCTCTCAGAACGGTACCTTGACGATTTAGCCAGCGTAAGCCAACGTATGAAAAATTTGGCGAATACGCTGGGCGTACGTCGAATACTATGAAAGCCCATGAGGTAAATTTTTTTTGAGAAAAAAAAAATTATTATGCTTTCATAGAAAACGTCTTGGGTAAGTTTTGTATAAGTTGAGAGCACGCTTAAGTACGCTGATATACGTCGTAGTACGCCGAGGTCGTTGAAAACTTTTGTGCATGCACAAAACTTTTCGACGTATGCCAGCGTATGGCTCATACGTCCCGCACACTCGGGCCATAAGTTGTAGCATAGTCCCTCTAGAGGGACTGTGGTTGTAGGTAGGTTAAGCGCTCGTTGCCACGCCTTACTTGTAAGTTACTCGTAAGACAAAATGCGTCAAGATAATTGTCTAGCGTACCAAAAACGTATTTTTTAACCTATGAGTATTTGTTATGAATACGCTATGTATACGCCCAAATTTGAAAAATAAATCGTTACTTCAGCAAGTCAGCGTTTTAAAGAAAGTTTGATACGTCGGCATCTGCTTGCTAAATCGTCAAGGTGTGACAGGGCCCTTTGGGAAGCTGAACTTGGTTAAAATTTTTCAAAATTGCCTCACAAGAGGGGGCATACCCTCCCTTAGATAGCAGATGATGTCTCTTTAACAACACGTGCATATTTTCAGCAACTGTCTTTGAGCAGATTGTACCCAAATGCATCAACAATAGAAGATTTTTAAAAAAATGTCGTGCAAGGTGTGAACACCTCTTTTACACTCGTTCCTCAAGCCCGTCAACATCTTTACCGTGCCCTGTTCTCCGCCTATTATGTACAATTCTCCCCCTGGAAAAAAAACAACTAGAGAAAAACAGTTACTCTGATTACGCATGTGCAACTTTATCGTTTCTTGAATTTCACAACATGAGAGCTTTATGTGTTTTCTGGTGGAGTAGCCCTCTGCCCGACACAGTCATGCAGACAGATTTTGTGCTACCAAGAATTTCGAAAATGACATAAAACGGCAGTTTCTGTTTGGTATTTCAAGACATGAAAATCGATCACGCAAAAACTTTACCGCGGGGAAAGATATTGTCTGTTTCAATGCCACCGTTTTTCACATTCACTCACAAACAAACACCAAATGTTCGAATGTAAAGATAAAAAAATTCTTTGATAATTCCATGGCTGATATATTAACTGTGAAATACACAAGCGCATCGCTATCGTGGTCTTTGTGCTTCTGCCTTGATTGTATATTGCAGACTTAGTGACTGGCTTATGTTTGACAAATACGGAATAAACGGAGACCTTTTTTGGGTTAAATTCGCAAGATGTCAATGTCCTTCTTAATTTGAACAAGTGTAGAGTGACGAGGAATTAACCTAAAAAACACACCTGTGACCCGATTCTCACTTATGTCCTGTTCCTGTACCTTCGCAGTTGAGGAATGGTGCTCATACTTTTTCCTGCTCGAGGTTTTTGAGACCGAAGCCATCGACCCCTGACAGTGATTTTAACTAATTCAACAGCATAACGACGGAAGTACTCCAAAGTATTAACCTCAGTTTAATTTTGTTCGTTTATTCAAACAAGAACGTCTGCAGGATTTTATTCGGGAACTGACATTGCGACAAATTTTAGACTTATCTGAAGACTTGTTTTTCATAAATATTCAATCACAGATGTCGAAATCTCACAATCATACATCTTTCAAGGACTATTATAATAATTTCTGAATTCTTTTTTTAATCCCTACATATCATGGACATCAATCTCAATTTCACTATATGTTATTTTTTTATAGCTTTCATTTACCTCAACTGGGCCAGAAGTGCCCTTTATATCTTGGCGCCCAAGAACCATTGTTTTGTGGGGTTAGCCAGACAGTTTTATTGCCATAGGCCAAAGCGTATGATTAATCCAGCATTATTTGTCACGATCTGTCATATTTGCTCAAGGCATTTTCTAATACGTGTTCAGTCACATCGCCAACATGAGGCCGAAAATTATTTGAACAAACGAATACTAAACATATCTTACCAACGTCATATCATGTCATAAATTCCTGGGATGATGGACAGGTGGGCAGAAGGGACTGCTGTACGAGTCATCGGCAGTGACGGTTGCCATGCTACAAGTTTTATTTATCAAATGCGGATTTGCTTTTTTACATCTTCTCATACAGTGAATATTACATTGTTTGGGATGTTTGTTATGACAAAAACACAATTATAACAGATGTTTTGGAGTAATTGTGATAAATTATAACACATGTCGATCTCATACCATCAAGTGAACTACATGATGACTTCCAATATCGATATTGTAGCCGATATTTAATCGTATGAACAAATATAGAAAATATTCCCATGCGCTAAACATGTGTATGATCTTGTCAACGCAGATGTGGCATCATGGGAGTATCAAGTGATGGGTTTACAATCTCGTTTACATTTATGCATATATGCCGTAAACGGTAGACCCACCGGCCTACACACACATATAAAGATAGATAGATAGATAGATAGATAGATAGATAGATAGATAGATAGATAGATAGATAGATAGATAGATAGATAGATAGATAGATAGATAGATAGGTAGGTCGATCGATAGATAGAAACATAGAAACATAGATACATACACACTTGCATACTTACAACATACATACATACACACATAAATACTTAGTATATACATATATACATACAAACATACATACATACATACATACATACATACATACATACATACATACATACATACATACATACATACATACATACATACATACATACATACATACATGAAAAGAAATGCGAGAGAAGAATACAAACACTGTGTGATGATCAATCTGCCTCAACCTCTTGCTCAGTTGAAATGATATTACTTTTCAAAACGGTTCACTGAAGTTTCTTCTCTCTTGCTTGCAGGTGCATCAACAGCTCAGATAGTCCTCTTAGTCATCACTCCAATCCTAGCGTTCACCACAACCGTTTTATTCATTGAATCTACCTACTACATCTTCAAGAACATCTCCATCAAAGTGCGGAGAAACCGAATGATATGGTTGGTCGGAGTTTACCCCGTGAGTACATCATGAGTGTTGACGCGTTTTTTTATTCAATCGGATGACATTTCCCAACCAATTTAGTAAAAGAACATTTCCTTGACCTAAGCAGTAATACTGAGTAGACAGATCGGTCCTGTATGCGTCTCTGCAAACTCCAACCCAAACCACGCTGTTTGTGGAGACCATACAAGACTAATTTTTTCCAAGTCTACAAAACTCAACTGCGCATATGATTGTAACCAGGTGACAGTTGGCAATTTCGGTATATAGTCTTAATACTTCGTGCTAATGTCATCTTCTGCTGACTGTACTTTAAGTAGCAACTTCCAGAAAATAGTCTTTATTTCAGTTTGGATCCAAATTCATTTTATCATAACTTTGCTTTTAAAACAGCTCGGTAGTTCGATAGTTTTCAGATACAAATTAATGCTACATTGTTGCAACAGATGTAATCTAATGGAATTTTTTTCGCTTCCTTCCTCCCTCTAAATCGCCTCTCCCCTTTTTCTCCCTCTTTCTACCTCTCCTCTCACTCAAACTGAACTTCATAGGTTTACAGCGTGACATCGTGCGTTGGGCTATTCATTCCCCGATCAGCCATGTTGACCAATTTCACAGCCTCAATGTGAGTAAAAACAGAAATTTTACTATAGTCAATCCAATCGATGCATCGAGCAATCTGGCTATACCACTTTTAGGCATTATATGCCTAATTATGTACTGTACTACCGTTTAAAATATTTCAATTTTGAAATAAGGAGACTTATGGCATTATGCTGAAAGTAATCCAATTGTTCATAGTGATAATTTCGCAAATTAAGAGCCCCAGACGTTGACCATCTTAATAGGAATTCATATTTACAGTCGAAACACCGAACAACTAATGATATCTCCAAAAACAGAATAGAGTGCAAGTTTGGGAGACTTATGGCATTATGCTGAAAGTAATCCAATTGTTCATATGATAATTTCGCAAATTAAGAGCCCCAGACGTTGACCATCTCAATAGGAATTCATACTTAAGTCGAAACACCGAAAAACTAATGATATCTCCAAAAACAGAATAGAGTGCAAGTTTGAAATAAGGAGACTTATGGCATTATGCTGAAAGTAATCCAATTGTTCATAGTGATAATTTCGCAAATTAAGAGCCCCAGACGTTGACCATCTTAATAGGAATTCATATTTACAGTCGAAACACCGAACAACTAATGATATCTCCAAAAACAGAATAGAGTGCAAGTTTGTGTGGTATTGGTATAGAAAGGTGGTGCGTTGATTATTTTACTTTTGTACCGAAGTCATGTACGATCGAAATCACAAGACCATAAAAACTGCCAAGTATGCAGACTTGATTCCAAATGCAATGATTGAACAATTTCGTTTCTTTGTTTGTTGTGACTGGTTTAAACTGACTTAAACTTTTGCTCAAACTTTCCTCAAACAAACTTTCAACCATTGTCTTTCAAAATCAATAACAAAAATTTAGGGTCACCGTGCAATTTTCGGTACTGCGAAACAAATTACCGAATATTTACCGATATTTGGAATTTGAAATGACCTCCATCTCTGTGTTAACTCTATAGGAAATTTTATTTCGAAAAACTTTTGACTGAAAATTTTTCCAACCCAAAGAGCTTTAAAATGAACCCCCACAAGTGGTAGATGAGAACAGAATTGAAAAATGTCAGAGTCCGAATATCTGTCCCCGAGGTGCATTCTATCTTAAATTTTGTCCACGTTTGGTATGTTGTAGATATCTGTCGATAACTCTGTACATGTTCTTGATGTTGGTGATTGAGTACTATGGCAGCACAGAAGAAATGCATAGAGCTCTGGATGGCAAGCTCATCAACGTCAACACATTACCAGTCATGTGTTGTTGCGTGTGTTTGCCAACCATCAACCTCGGCAAGTAAGTCCCCATTCTGTGTTGTAAATTTCTAGATACGGTGATTTGAGTTCCAACATGCACGGGGACTAGAAATCAATTTTCTTTTATAATCCTGTTTGAGTATTTCTGTTCAATCTTGTCATCCCGAGGTCTTCAGATGTTCGCCAAAGTGTTCTACGAAGTTAGATTTATATTTGATGACAAGGATTTCACTACACATGCTGTTTGTATGTTTTGCCAGGGCAGTGAGACACTTTGGACAGAGGCGTTATGAAGCCGTTGGGTTTCAGTGCTTGTTTATTCTATTTTTATTGCAGGATTATCAAAAGAATAAGCTATATAAAATTATTGATTAATATTAATTATTGTCCGTACTTTCCCAGGCATTCAAGCCCATGGATAAAACGACTTGTCTTGCAGAACGCCATTTTACGGCCCACCATACTGTTCATCGCAGTGGTGCTTTGGGTGGACGGCCGCTACCAACCTGGAAAAGTTAGTGTTATTGTATTTATTTATTTGTAGTCATCGTTATTTCTTGGCGTGTCATACAGAAATTTAATATTTGTGTCATTGACAGATTGAATCTTGCCTCCTTCTCAAGAACGGGGCGCCGGACTGGATTGGATCAGAAAAAAACCCGTTGTTTGAAAAGGTTCCTTACTTCTGCTTGATTACAAAGGTTCCTCAATCGCTGTCCAACATACCAGTATAGCTGTGACTGTTCAGGATATTTTCACTATTTTTTTAATGGCAACTGCAGTGCTGAGATACACAGTATTCGGCTTGTTAACTATGCTTGTTTACCGCATTTCTGTTGTTGAAATTAAGTGAATTCTTGTCCGGACTAGAATTCAAGCCTAAACAATAACAGTGTATTCTATAGGTAAGGCCAAAAAAATAAACTGTGCCGTTCCGATAACATGGTTTTCAAAAATAGGGTAGGTAGGTCGGCAGGAATTTTTTCCAGAATATTTTTATTTTGCATTTTTCAGGGGTTCAGGGCGGTCAAACACTGGCCACAACATTTCCAGAAAAATGTATCATACATATAAAAGGAAATAAAAACATAAAAGACATCCTCGTTCGAGCAAAAATCAAATGCCAAGTAACGAACGCGTGATTTTACGTTTTTTTCTTTCTTTTTTTAACTTCCGTGTTTACATAGCTCTAAAAAATTTAGGGTCGGCAGGTAAAAAAATAGGGTAGGTCGGATTATCGGAACAGCATATCTTTTTGTTCGACCTCATCGCTATCTTGGCAAAGTGTGTATAGTAGGTATTTTAACATGCCTATACGGGAGTAGAACAAAAACTTGTGGTTGACACGTGAAAAAAATGATGAAAAAAATTGTGAAAAGTTACAGCTACTGGCTCTTGAAGATACGCAAAAAGCCGTTAAAGTTTAGGTATCCATTCTCACCTGTTCAAACATAGACAGTATAGAGGGCGAGTACACCCTGTACTGTCTTTGGTTCAAAGAACTAACAAGGGCAGACTGCGTCCACTACCTTTCAACGACAAAACAACTGACGTGATGTCAATTAATAAAACACAGTGACTTTAATTCCATCTAGTATCATACGGATTCAGATGTGCAAACTTTATAATCCAGAAGGTTGTGTTATATGAAGTTTTTATGGTATAGTTCTACTAAAAATCGACATCTTATAAAGTCTTTCGGCATTTTTTCAAAGTTCGATATAATAGCAGATGGTACAATGTGCGGCATACAGCACGAGCCCCCAGACGACGATGGAGCGAATTGTACCCGAATCGAATGTATGCCCGCCTGCGAAAGGGGTTATTGTTATTATTATTATATCAACTTGGAATTTTACTGATTCCTGGCAAAAATAAAAAAGGCAAGCCCAGCTCCTGTCGTTTTTCAACGAAGAATTTTAGTAGTTACTTTTTCTCGTAGACTTTGTATAAAACTGTTTTGTATTAAACGAGTTATTGGTAAACTGATTGTTTCCCTATTCGCTTATTTTACATTCAGGTCGGAGCCAACGAGCCATTCCTGTGGCTGAGTGCAATTTCCATTATATCTACCATCACTGCTATGCAGGGAATAGGTATTATACACACGGCTTCCAGGGAACCACTGAAAAATTACAAGATCACCTTCAAGTTCATGACCATCCAGATGACCCTGATCTTCGGCAATATTCAATTTGGAGTGCTGAACATTATCTCCAACCTCGGCGCCATTCCCTGCCAGGACCCCTTCGATAATACAGCTAGAGTCTACAGTAAGTTTAAGTTCTATCATGTGTAATTTCGACATACTTTCGCCGTTCTGTTCTGGAAATCAAGCACATCAGCTTCTCCAAAGGTATGTTGAACCGCAAAACATCAACTCTTCATTGAGAACGATATGCGATATTCTTGCTGACATGTGAAAACTAGTTCGGACTAAAATCCAGTTGTTGACAAAATTAAACATTAAAGATGGACAGTTACACACACAGGCTGAAATGGCGAATTGAACACCATGCAGGCACTTTAAAATTCAATATGATTTTGAAATTAGCACATAGAAGTCCTTAAAATGTGCAAAATGAACAAAATACTTGAAAATACCACAAGTTACTGCAAATGGAACGTTAAATTGTAGACAAGTATACCCTTTGTTATCTTCAGTAGTTGCCATATATTTGTAATTTAGCTCCAGTCAAGGCTCTGACCTTAATTGACCTGAATTTCTTAAGATGAGTCTGATGCATTAAAAATATTTAAAAACTGTCTGATTTTTTTGTTGCAGATATTTATAATACATTTGTCATCTTCGAGTTCTTCTTCATCGGCATCCTGTCGCGGATTCTGTTCCGCACTCGGAGAATGGGTAACTTGCAGCAAGGCCACGGGTCGGGGCAGACCAGCAAAGACTTGGAAGCCGCCAATGAGCTCAACAAGTACGAAGTGAAGGAAAAGCCGTACAGTATGGCCGACTCGGCGAGTGAAGTGGACAGCAACGACAACAAGGGCGTGGCGAACAATGGGTATAACCAGTCGGACTCGACAAAGTCGCATTGTTGAACTACAGAGACGTTGAAAGCCTTGTCTTGATTTGCAATCAGCGACATCCACAAAATCAACGGTCAATATCTTGACTATGTTGACACCGTTGAAATTATGCGACCGTTGGCGCTCGATTTCTTGTTAGATCTAAAACATATAATGTAGCTACCTTCAAATCCACCAATTTAAATCAAAGTTGAAGGGAAAACAAACCTATATTCATAGTTGAATGAGGAATGACTCATATTTGGAATTGGGACTGGATTAAAGAGCACCCTTCGATGAAAGCGGCTCTAATATGCTTGAACTAAACTGGGGTCTTACCGCTACACAAAGATCCAACACAGTTTTAAGTCTTGCATCTGTGATTAAATTTGATGGAGTTTGCAGCCAAAGAAGAACAAAAGAGATTCGTAGAAGAAACGAATTTTATGCATTCATCACATCGTGCATATTTGAACACACAACACACAAAATATTCACATATAAATATATGTATGCATGTATTGGCTTATATATACGTACTAGCCTCAAATGCATGCATGCACGCATGCACACACGCACGCGCACACACTCATACACTCATACATACATACATACATACATACATACATACATACATACATACATACATACATACATACATACATACATACATACATACATACATACATACATACATACATACATACATACATACATACATACATACATACATACATACATACATACATACATACATACATACATACATACATACATACACACATACACACGTACATTATTTAAAAAAACGTAGAGAATCAAGATTGGTACTAGTCTTGTATATATTAGTTAAAGTGTTAAATCAATGTCATTATTTAGATTTTCTTTGACTTCTGTAAACACATATCATATAATTTGTAATTCTTTGATATGCAAATATATATGCACACAAAGACATTCAAAAGTATATACTTTCATAAGTGATCATGGAAATGGTGCTGTCAAATTTCTTTAAAGATTCTGTGCTTTTCTTTCCGAAGCACCTGACATCACTTCTCCTTACTACATGGGAAGTCGGTATGTCTTTCTTTCATCGATTTGACTGTGTGTCTTGTCTTGTATGTGAGTTTGTTACCCATTGTTTGACACCTGAATTTGTAAACATCCCTCTTCATATGACTGTGACTCTGGGATAATGTATAGGTATGACTGATTGTTTTAGATCCTAGGACTGTATCATCATGTAACTTAACATTTAGATAAAAGTATGATACAATAATGACATTGCGATGATGATTTCAATTAAGACCATATACTGTACATTTTATGTGCTAGAGACCCGTGCAAATTAAGGATGAACATACCAATTTTGTGAATCTTTGGATCAGATGACGTGAAAGGTTTCACGTCTATATCGTTTCATGTGTAAACTTTTCACCTGAGGACATGCCATTATTGAAGTGTAGGAAGTAGAACTTCGTCTAACAGGCTCGGATTAATGCTCATAACAATACATTGATTTGTTTTGTATTTTTCGTTCAGCTTTACATGTATTTCGTTAAGTCTAGAACAATAATCCGTACTGTCATTGTGGCTCGGAGCCTTCAACCCCAAGTAGATGGTGCATGGTTAACGTCGTGTTATCGCCATCGCTTGACTCACGGAGCCTGTGCAGACCAAATGTCTCTCTGCCGTCTTTATGGAGAGACAACGAGTCCCCTCAGCGTGGTCTTGACTAGACCACAGAGTAAGATACACAGTCTATGTTACTCTGTGACTAGACTTTAAGTTTTACCATACAGTGCATTGGCACAAATCACAGCATAATCAAGTTCGAAATAAAATCAATAACGTAAGAAAACCTTTTAATATTGAAATGAAGAATGCACTTTTCTGAATCGTCTGGCAATTGAGATAGGATCTAGTCTTGCATGGCGAAAGTCCATCACCCAAGCTGAAGATGTTCTTTGCTCAGGTCAGCATCAGCATCAGATTCATTACGTCTGTTGTCATATTGCATTACTTTGTCCATGACAGGTAACTGGATATCTTTTTCCACTTATTCCATTTCTGACGAGGGGGATATCCCATCGTCGCGTCCATGACAAGAATCAGATGTCTAGTCCGTTGAATTCAATTTACTACTTTGCGTAGAAGAATTTTCTCGTTGTTGTATTGTTGAGGCTGTCATTGTTTTTACAAAAGATATCTATACAAATTCAAATAAAGTGTACTGCATTTAACGACACGTGGTTGTAAATTTGGTAATAAATGTTGTGTGTCCGTCGTGTCTGTAAATTGTTACATCCCGTATAATGTTCTACTTCTGTCTTTCTGGTCGTGCCAAACTTTGCAAACGATTTTCACCCAAAATGGTTCATCTGATTACCGTAATTTTGCAAGTAAATGTGATAATTTTCAAATTGAGAAAAAATCAAGTTTAACCACACCCAAACAGGAAGCTCTTTTCTGCGTGGCGGCACATCACTGTCAACATACTCGAATATCCATATCTATCAACCATTAAAGTTAAAAGAATCTCCAGCCAGTAGACAAGTACGCAATCATCAATTGATCAGGGATCGGATGGGCAACACCCTGAAATCTTTTCTAAACTGTCATATACACGTGTACAACACGTGGCTGTCTTGACTAATTGATGAAAACATACCGGCCCTAACAGGAAATCATTGCTTTGATAAGTGCGGTTTGCTTCAGCAAGGCCGGGGGAGTTGATGAAATCCCACTAACATATAAGAGGCGGCCGCAAAATCTTTTTTTAACAACCGTCTTGCATATTGTTAAATAGGACGTACTAGAAGAGTTAGTTATCACCAATTTTCGCGAGGAATAGGACTGTTCGTGGTGACGATTTGACATTCTCCTACTTGAGTATCATCAATATTACCATCATGAGCACCACCCGTGAGCAGACAACAAATTGTGATCTCCCCTCTCTCTCTCTCTCTCTCTCTCTCTCTCTCTCTCTCTCTCTCTCTCCTGCTTGCGGGTTGGATCCCGGTGAGGAGGCAAAGTTGGGATATTGTTAAATGACGTCACGTCTTACTTGTGACTTGTCAACTCAGTAGTAGGTGTGATGAGGACGATATCGCGATGAATTTTCCACAGGCAATTATGGTATGTGTGTGTATTTGTCCAAAATACTTATTCTTGAGTTCAGAGGGCATAGATCAACATTCACAACAGGTTCATCACGTATCTATGTCACGTTATTGATCACAGCATCTGTATACTTAGATGTCTGTATTGGATAACCGCTAACACAAAAAGATATTTTAGATTAATCATACATAACAACGTATGGTAAGATGTTGACGATTGATGGTTTCTTGAACCGGTGGTTTTAGAGCCAATATCGATTTTTCCGTTCAGTTATTGTCTCAAGAGAGGTTTTGAGAATTAACCCAGCTCAAAAACGAAAAGAACGGTGTTTTATGTACTTGGTATATTTGCCCAGAGATCCGCTATTTTCGTTGTTAATTCAGAAAATAACTGTTTCGAAGATGGACTGGCGACTCCAGTTAACAATTTTAGCTTTCAGACAGACAGGCAGTCATGTCAACGTACCTCGGACGAACAACGTACCGTTAGGGTTACAAGTACGTGTTTGTGTTTTAAGCAATAAAATTAATGTCATCACGGGTCATCTTGCCAGTGTCTCGATTTGCAATGCACAATTTTGCATGTCAAGGCGATCCACGGTGTGACAATGCGTCACCAGTCCTAGCAGGGCGTGTTCATGTTCGTGCGCGTTTAAGGTAGAATGCGCCTCGTGGAATGATATTTAGACTCAAAATTTTATAATACTTTTCTGTTCTACTACTTGTGGAGGCTCATTTTGAAGGTTTTGCAGTTACAAAGATTTTCACCGTCTTAGTTTTTTTTTGAAAATCGAAAATTTCATTTATCCGCATAGAGTACACAGGGATGGCGGCCATTTTGTATTGCAAATATCTGTAAATGTTAGATAATTTGTTTCTCTAGTGCCAAATTTTGCACGGCGACCCCCGATTTTTGTTATAGATTTAGTAAGAGAGTGGCTGAAAATTTCATTTAGCAAAGTTTGAGCAAAAGTTTAAGTCTTTCACTGTCGAGGCACATACTACATGTACCTTAAGTATTTTGATGTTTTGATGTGTTTCTGTACGTCGCGTTATAGTAAACCACCCTTACAATCGCTTATTTCATGTTTCAGGAGATCCGTGTATATATATATATATATATAATATATATATATATATATATATATAATATATATATATATATATATATATATATAATATATATAAAATTGAAATTATTTCTTCTGAGTAAACAATGTCTTAATTAACCTATAATGTTTTTCCAGGTAATGGCATAAAAATCTTAACACGAAATATCAATAGGCTGAATACCGAATGTATCACTTGAAGCCTTCCAGATAAAACATTCCCTCAAGATTATAGCAGTGAAGCCCTGAAGTATGTTGGAAGGGGTCGAGGTTTGGACTTCATGGCTTCAATGGAAGGTACTTTCGCAAAGGATGTACATAGACACAAACGTACTGAGCGTCCAGAGCTTACGCTTATACTGTTCCCCTTGTCGGTATGGTAATGCGAAATATGAAATTTATGGGCAAATTTACTCTGGGGCATGACAGCCGTAATTTTACGAGCTTCAAGGTTCTTCGGCCAAGTAAATATTATTCCAGTTTGACTGCAGATTTCCTATTAAACAGCAGACGATATAATTGCCAGTAAAGTGGTGGGCAAGTGCGATTTACTGTATGTGTAATAGTTACAAATTATTTAGAGTCATATTTAAGGTAAAAGAAAACAGACAACTTGGCCCAGGTTTATTATTGAAGACGTTGAGGGCCCTCTACCATTTGCGATAACGATATGTTTATACTTGCTGCCCTCGATTCTTTAAAAATTGCACGATATGATACGGCCATTTGACGTACAGCGATGTGAATGAACGCAAGGGGTCTGGAAGTCTGGACTTGCAGTCATCCTTTGACACATACACACACGCCCAGACACCCTAGCTGAGCTGACAAACTTAGCCAAACACAGCCCGGGGGTATTTAAACACACAAATAGAAGCTGGTCAACAAATAGGTACATTGTATCTGCAGATCTGAACAAAATGACCAAATAAACATTGTGTACAGATAAAATAACAAATTCGTTTAATCAATACACGGTAAATAACGTTAACAGAAGATGACATCCATTGATAAAATATATGTAATGACCTTTCCGCGGGGAAAATAGCTGTAATTTTTTACAATATTCGGTTGTAAATAAAAAATATTTGACTTTACATACATAATGCGCTGATAGGTTGAAAACTAGGCATTTTAACATGAGTTTTGAGAGGAACAAGAACTGAACATCACAGAGGAAAAATGTTTGAAAACATAGCAAAAGTTACAGCTCATGGAACAAACGATTGACATCTGCCGATTGAAATCTTTGAAAACGATTTTCTCCGCGAGACTTCTGTCGCTAGAGCTGTATATAGTGTAAAGGGCAGCATTGATTTTCACACTGATATTGCCACCGATTTATCAGATACGCCACTTATCTATAAAATTTAATATTCACAAAATGTACATACGTCGTTTAACACGAATATGGATATAATAGAAAGACTACATAGCAGACATACACGTGGCAAAATAGCAAACAGGTATTTTACAATTGCATTTCTAATGCCATTGTTGGATATTGGACTGGTTCGGCGGTGTCTTAGTAGGCTGCCACAGAACACCAAATTACAAATTTGAACAGTTATAGTGGCAAAAATTAACTTAACGTGACAGGACAAAATCAACAGATGACGAGAAACGATGTCTATCTGACGCTCTCTCCTGGTTAAATAATATGGCATGGCTTAATAGATTCATAATTTACATAACCGAGACTACATGGTGTGTCTTAACTGAAAGCCATGTGAGTGTTATTTTACACTGACTTGCTTGAAGTGCAATTGCTGCATTCTCAGTTGCTGGTTTCGTTCACTAGATCATACATTTTTGTAATCCACCAAAACGATTGAGTTTTTCTCAGAAACGTTGTATTTGCTGCCGAAAGCGTTCTTTTGACTGTCTGCATGAAACTCTGGCGCAGATGTGTTCGAGTACGCGTGTTCTTCGTCGATACCGGTAACGTTGTTCTGTCCTCCAGACTCCGGGACGTTCTCAGAAGATTCACACTCAAAGTGCAGGCGGCCTGAAATGAAACGACAAGATAACTTAACTCACGACGGAATGCTTCAAAACTGTCATATATGATCTGATAAAATGGTGTCTGCTTATACTTACTGTAAAATATGACATTACCAATCTTTAAGTCTTTCTGTCTTTCCCTGTCGGAAAGTACTGAATCCACTGCATTGAAGCTCAAGAGACATAAAATTGTGTCTTCAAATAATCATTTTGGTTAATCAATGAATATTGTCTCATCTGAATTAAACTTACATATCAACACACTTTAAGGAAAGTGACGTAAGGTACTTTCGTGCCTCGAAAATGAAAGACTTAAACTTTTACTCAAACTTTCCTCAAGCAAACTTTCGACTGTTATCTTTCAAAATCAAGAATAAAAATTGGGATCACTCTGCAAATTTTGGTACTACAGAAACAAATTACCATATGTATACCGATATTTGAAATTCAAAATGGCCGCCATTCCCGTTCTAACTCTATTAGGAAAATAAAATTCCCTATTTAGCAGAACAAAGCAGTAAAAACTTCATTTTTTCATATTCATGTGGTTGTCCAAAAGAGTATTGTAAAAATTTTAAAATCTGAATATCTGTGTCCGAGGCGCATCCTACCTTGCTGTATTACAACGTCGGAATATTAAACTAAAAAAAACACGAGGTTTATGTAAATAATAATGGTAATATATGATTAGTTTGTTTCAGATGATAGAAAGGGCTTGTATTAAGAGTATATACCATTGTTCTCCGATTCAGCTAGGTCTGTGGAAAAAGCGGGATTATTCTGTTCACTCCGGATGTCATATTGGATTGTCGTCTGTCTCGCTTCAAGTTCTTTCATAGAGGAAGCGGTAATGCTAGCTCGATGATGTAAGTTGCCCATACGTCGTGTCCGAAAGAAGACACGGCTAAAGAAGCTCATTAAGAAGAACTCGAAGATGACCAGGGTGTTGTAGATATCTGCAAAAACAATAATTTAAAAGTAGGCGGTTTTGAACTATTCATTAAATTGTTTCTCTAACTGAGATTGAACCAGGCTGGACAATAGATGTTTTCCCTTGGTAGGTTAAGCAGACTATTAAATTTTTAGGAGGGAAAGAAAATAACGTAAGATATTAATTTTTTAGGAGGGAAAGAAACTAACGGGAGAATTAAAAACAAACATTAAGAATACTGTGAATTGAAACTTGAAAGTCTAGGAAACAAGTTCACTTTTTTCTTGCTTTATGAATAAAACCTTTGATTCAAAATTGGTATCTCCATTAGAATCGACGTGGCTGTGGACGTTGTGCTACATTCTTTGCCATTATCTTTAACGTTCAATAATGCATTACCAGTATGTCTCGATTAGCTATGGCGTTTTGAATATATCATCTCTCCTGCTATGCCGATGTACTGACTTATGTAAGCTTACATTTTCAGTGAATACACATGACTCCGAGAGATATAAAACAAGTATTTCACTAACAAAACTGCAATCAATTATCCACAACAATAATTGCACAGCACCGCTGTGTTGACGATAAGCCACTTCTTCAATTATTGAGAGATTGGAAGTTTTACGCCTATACTCAGTTCTGTTTATAGCCCACCGATTATCAGCTGTTGAAGACAAATTATGTGCTGTTCACGCTCTTCAATTTAATCTCTCTGTCCAGAAAAAGTGTGAGGGTAGGGAAGGGGTTATCTCTCCCGAAAGCCCTTCTCCGAGCAACTCGAAAAGTGTGAAATAAGAACCCACTGTAAACTCGTGCCACCTCGCCAAAGGGATCCTGACAAGGAATCAGACCAAATGATGAGAACAGTCTGACCGCGCCCAGCTGAATATTGCTGAACACCAACGCCAACTGCACGGTTAGTGCCTTGTAGGTGAGTTTGTACTCCTCGAGGGCTTCCCTTGATGCTACTTGTACGATACCGATACCCTGCATAGCGGTGGCCGTCGACAGCACGGAGAGAAAGCTTAACCAGAAGTAGGGTTCAACAAAACTGATCTGTGAGAAGATAATACGCAAAGAATCATATTGTATTGATAAAGCTCTTGAATTGTGAAAATCAAGAGAATAACTGAGATAACGCTGACCAAAACAGTTTGAATAGCGTGACGATGCAACGTGCAGTGCACCAAGTCGGAACACGGTAACCAGCTGAATCAGATGTAAATCAATGTGTCACTGAGGCAAAAACGTAATTCTGCAAAAATCAACATTTTTATGTACCCACCTCTTCAGGCGAGTATCGTCCGTCCAGCCACAGAGCAGAAGATATGAACAGAATGAATGGTCTAGCGATAGCGTTCTGAAGTATCAGCCTCCTCAAGATTTTACTATTTCTGAAAATCAACACAAATTGTGCAATATCGCAAAGTTAAAAATGCTAATGCTCAATTAGAGGGTTTGGTGTTTTCCCCCATAAACTAGATATTAAATTAATATCAGGTTTATGGGGAAAAACACCGTAGACGTGTTTACATGGAAACAATGCTCTGGGATGATTAGGTTTTAATAGAACAGCATAACAAAATGCGACGGCTATTACCGTCATAATGTCTTCTCCTTGTGTCGATTTTCGGTAGGTCCGTCAATGTCAACAAGCAACATGGCGGCCTGTATTTCGTAAAAATCAGTTAAACATCCACCTGAGTGTCAAATTTTAATTCCTTGTGTTGTAGTTTTGTAGCAAATGTGGGAGTTCATATACTTTGACGTACAGTTTCCAGAGAAGAACAATGGGGATCAAGTGCAGCCTGCAGAGTAGTTGTGAACTCAACATAACAATCCGAACAATGAAGACGCATGAGTGTAACGCCCATACATTTCAAAGGAATGACGCGAATAATTTTCAGAAACAACAGACTCGAAGCTCGTCGCATTGCTGTGATTTTTGTAAGCATTGCAATGAGAGTTGGGCGCGGCAGGCCGGGCCGAATGACAATTTGCGTCGTTGAGATCCTGTTGATTTCTGTACTCGAACAATCTCGTAACTTTTATATCTGAAGTAAATTTCTAGGCTTATGCTATTTTTGAAATTGTGTATAATTGTGAGATCGTGTGGCATTTGCCAGGTTCACCTACGTAAGCGCCAATCCTCGCTCACGCGATCGACGGACTAGAAATGAATGACAACTTGCTCAAAGCGTATCATTCCAAAAGTAGTTCAACAGTTTAAAAGCGGAACCATTTAAGAAAAGTCTATTAATTTTGCAAAATATAACGAATTCTTGGCTTCTACTTTGTGATAAGTATATTATTCAATAATATATCTTCGTTCGGCTCGGAAAACATTCGCTACTTAATGATCATGTCAGCATTCGTCTTCCACTCGTGTTTCCTTTGCTGAACGACAAAAAATATTAGGAAATAATTGAATGATTACTTTATTATAGCATCTTATAATACTTCCCCCATTTATTGGTCATTCCGAGATCGTTACCATAATCTTTCTCACTGCCAAAGTTCAATAAGTCATGTCAAGAGAGCATGTCTATGCTTATCAGACAATGAGAGAGAGAGAGAGAGAGAGAGAGAGAGAGAGAGAGAGAGAGAGAGAGAGAGAGAGAGAGAGAGAGAGGGGGGGGAGAGAGGGGGTTCGTTTTTGTCGTATCAAGCTCCAAGAAATGAGTGTAGACTTACTTGTGCAATTTGATCTTTGGGAGACACAAGCAGCAACACAGGACGGGCAGTGTGCTGAGTTTGACAAGCTTGTCTTCTAAGGCATGATGCATATTATCAATACCGCCATAGTAGTCGACCATCAACGTCAGGAAAACGTACAGTATGATCGACACGTATCTGGAAGGACGCAACCAAAAAAAGACACAGCTTGATCGATCACACACAGTGGGCTTCTTGATTGCACAACGTAACCGGGCAAACAAAAGCTAAAATCAACAATACAAAACTCAGTACCACTGTTCATTCATCTGTTTTTTAGATTATATTTGACTTTTAAAGATTAGAACTTGATCGAGTCTGATACCGGCTAATCAATCGTACACAACGATCGGGTGGCTTAAAAATTACTATTGTGTGCCGTGCATGCGTGCTCGGAGAAAAATTGCAGACGATATCAGATGGCGCCAAAGTGACGTCACAGAATTGTTCACTGCATGCCCCGTAGCTGTTTGAAGAAGAGGCTGACGATGAATGTAAGAGACCATAGGCGCACGACGAATTTTAAAATCAATTATCTGATTTTTTAATGTTGAAACATGCGTTTTATTAACAAATGTGCAAACGGAAATCGTGCGGCCAGATTTTGAGGCATACAGTGAACAGTGACCATCACTACACTACATTGCAGTGCACGGCTGTGGCCGTTTAGCTCTGCTGTTACTTACACACTCGGCGAATTTAATAACCACTTGTCTGTCATTGAATGGTGAAACATGCATTTTATTAATAACTGTGCAAACAGAAATCATGCGGACAGCTTTTGAGACATACTGTGAGCAGCGCCCAGAACACGGCTGTGGCCGCTCGGCTGTCTTGTATACATTACTCTAATGTGTACAAGACAGCCGAGCGACCACAGTCGTGTTCTGGGCGATGCTCACTGTATGTCTCAAAAGCTGCCTGCATGATTTCCGTTCGCACAGTTATCAATAAAATGCATGTTTCAACATTAAAATTGTAGACAAGTGATTTTAAAATTCGCCATTTGTATAAAGTTAGTAACGTTAACTGTAGAGCTGAGCGGCCACAGCCGTGCACGGGGCACTGTTCACTGTATGTCTCAATAGCTGCCCGCACGATTTCCGTTTGCACAGATTTTAATAAAATGCATATTTCAAGATTAAAATTACAGACAAGTGATTTTAAAAGACGTCGTGCGCCTGTGTAAGAGACAGCGAAAATAGCAATCGATAACGAGGTCAAACGATGACTTATTAGTTAGGTAATCCATCGTTTCACTTTGATTTTCTAATATTGATAATGGTAATATTGATGAAAAATTTCAGGTTTCAACCAGAGACAGACTTCAAAAAGGGTTATGAACTTTTGGATTACGTGTAGACATGACTTACATTGAAGCGGTAAAGTTAGACATGACTGCGGAACGAGGGACGAACAGACCTACACAGGATGTGATTGAAAATACCTGAGCAGATATTTGAAAGAAAAAAAAACATTGTTTAACCTCAAATGTGTAAAGGTATCGCTAGTTAAATAACTTAATGTGGCTTACAGGTGCAAAACTATTGCCAAGGTAAGATATTGTGCGGGATGGTCAGTATTTTGGTTTAAATTTTCCTATGTTCAGCACTCTGAAGGTGACAGCTGGTCCACACCCTGAAACCACTACATGTCTTAGAATGCGCCTCGGGGACAGACTATATCCAGACTCTCAAACTTTTCCAATTCTTTTCTGATCTACCACTTGTGGGGGTTCATTTTAAAGCTCCGGGTGTAAAAAAAACAAATACCGTCTTAATTTTTCGAAAATCGAAATTTTTTTTTCCACATAGAGATAACATAGAGATGGCAGCCATTTTGAATTTTAAATATCGGTTAATCTTGTGTAGACCTAATCTGTTTTTCCAGTACCAAAATTTGCACGGTGACCCCCGGTTTTTACTCTTGATTTTGAAATAGAATTTTTGAAATATTCCTTGGGGAAAAAGTATGGGCAAAAGTTTGTCTTTCACTTTCGGGGCGCATTGTACCTTAAACCTAGGCCCGGTAAGCGGCCTATGTTCTGTCTTTCTCTGACAGCTCATGTCAAAAGTATAGGCCTACTGATTCTTCCAGCTCATTCACACCGTCATTATGAAAAATATACATAGTGTTCTTCAAGAGCAATACAAGTGGTGAAAACCTAAAACGAGCTTCATTAACATCAATAAATACTCACTGGATGAAGCCCAAAAATCCATATCATCTTATTTCTCCGGAATTTGACCGGTATCTTCTTTGTCATGTAGTACACCGATTCGAGGAAGATGACGCAGGTCACGCAGGTCAACACAAGGCACGTGATCAGCAATATTTTATGTGTGGTGTTAATCTCTGTTGAAAACAAAAATTAATGTCGAATGTACGTGACCAAGAGGGCGATTGGCTCAGAGACTTTTTACTCTTTTCAAGTGATTGATACCCAAAGAAACTCCACTCTCAAATTCGACGGATTTTCACTCTTTCATAGCTTTAGAGATGAGATGCGTGTTAAGTAACTAGAATAAAAAAAACACATCCCACTATAGTTTGTCTCTTTTCCGTTAAGTTTTGTCAAGAACAACAAATGGTTTGTCAAATCTTTAGTTTAGGATTATATGTTAGGGTAGTGTGGTGTTCAAATATTTCGAAGTCTGAGACCTGGATTCGTTGGTTCAAAATATGCAAATGTTGTCTGGCATTTTTCTTGTTTTTCTCTTCGGTTGGCCTGTACGCTAACGAAGTTTCAGTGACAGCGAAGGAAATGCTATCGTAGCAAGGTGCACATCAAAGGAACACACGCGAATGTTATTATATTCCCGCTATCTACGAAACTGGTTTTCGATTCGTCATGAAATCAAACAACTTTTTATTTCTTTCTTTCAATTGGTGAAGTGATTATACCACTACAAGAAAAGTATGGAAACATTTTTCTCAAAAGTGACAAGAACAAGATGTTGCAAATAGTATGCGAGTATTGATGAGGAAAAATTGCAAATTCATGACACCGCATCGAATTGCATGTTAACGCTTACGGGCGCGTATGCAGGCTTTTCTACAAAAGATGAAATTGATCATTAATGTACTGACCAGACCAGAGCTCCGCAGAATACAATATGTAACCATCGCAGTATGTGCTATTTTCCGCCATCTTGGACCAAATTACGAGGATTCTGAAATAAAATGTCATGTCATCTGCAATGATAGGTTCACACTCAGGCATAAGACCGCCTCTGCACAGTACAATAAATTAACAGCAATTCTGTTTGATTTGTACCAACGACGTTAGTTTCCCTATAACTTTTTCTGTTCTGCATCAAAGCAACAATATGAAGTCTCAAGATAATTAATAATTATTTTATCAAAACTGCGAATGACAGTAACGTAACCAAATGTTTCCACTTTCAGTCAGAGTTGAGAAGGCTATTCTTGATGCAAATAACGGTCACACCTTTACCGGCCTGTCGCTGCATAATTACATCCTACATCTTATCTGAGGTGGCTGGTCATTTGATAAATCTACTTGTTGACAGTCACGACTGAATACACGGGTATATTCACGGGGATGACACTGACGTGAAGACAGACGACTGAAACGATCAGGTAACTCTTGACGAGAGATTAATCCTTATCTTTTTTTTTCATCCAGGACGCCACCACAACGTGACAGTTGAGACGTACGCAAACGCTAAACGCCTCCGCATTTATCAACCACATATGTGAAGTATCCCATCGTAGTATGACACAAGTCTCGTGTGGTCATATTTACCGAGAACAAAATTTAATAAATTTTACTTCTTATTAACATCGGAGTAGAAAAAATTGGAATTTTTGCTGCAGATACAATGAATGCATGATGTGCAAGTGTGAAGAGCAAGTGAACGACGTTGGCATGATTGTGCCAGATTGTGCTACAGACGATCTACGAAGCAAAGTCTTCGCTAGGTAACTGGGTGCCGTGAGTTCGAACCCGGCTGGATTTTCTACCCTGGTTGATAGCTCTGCTGGTGGACAGAATTGTTCCCGAGGCTGTCTTTCATTCAGCTAAGCGATGTATTCATCGGTCTGATAGTAGTTAGTGATAGCGAGTGTATGAGTGCGAGTGCTTCATGAACTCTACAGCGTGTGGAGGGCAGTTAGAATAATCAAACCTCTCTTTTTAAGGGTGAGGATTTGGCCGAGCGGTTTTGACTGTGCTGTCTTATATAGTGTCTGTAGGTGACTGGGTGCCCTACGTTGTGAGTTCGAATCCGATCGAAAATCCACTGAATTGCAAACAAGGTGTCGACAGAGTTCATGAAGTGATAGTTGTGCGCACTGTAATTATTTTATGTCGAATAGAAATGAGAGCGTTATTTCAAATTTTCAGTCATGAAAGGCTTTATGTTTATTTCTGTGAAGCTATAGACTTCCATTCGTATTGCGCGTGTATGTGTCCCTCAGCCTTTCCAGGCCACAGATTTCTGAGCATTGCTAGAGAGTTTTACGCATTTCCTGCCGACAGTGTATTCGAAGTAAACCTGGATGGCAAGGACGTGTCATCCGCAAGTCTGTCCTCCTGAACAGTGACACCACCCAAGGCCATCCAAGTGACTGGTTGTACTGGACACGGTCTCATAAACGGCCACAAAACTGTCGACACCTATTCAAACCATTTAAAATGTCCGTCAGTTTGATTTTTTTACAGCCCATTAGAAATATGGATTTTTTTTGTTTCTTATACGAGCCTCTGCGTCGAGTACTATGAACCCTTGACAACCGAGGTGTCACCGACTTCAGTCGATTTACGACACATGCCAATAGGTATGTCGAGGAGACGACACGGGCAGAAGGTTACCAATAAACCACTCGTCGATCATCGCAGCTCCAGGATCCTAACATTCTTATCATAATTTCTTCAACAAACAATTCTTTGGTACCATCTGTCAACAAAGAGATACCCATTTCAATCGATGAAGTTTTAATAATAGTTCGCGTGTCTATTTTAAGATCATATTGTGCCTGTTTGATCTATTTAAAGAGACCACTGTTGTCAGATGTGGTTATTTTGGGGGTTGTGGGACTAATAAATGTTTGCGCCGCCGCCCCGTGGGTTGACATCTCCAAACATAAAATTTCGAAACGTGTGAACAACTCCTTCGGACAGCAGGTCGCATAGTTCGGAGGTCATCTCATAGAAATCAAGGACGCCTTGCACCAATTGTGATGTGAAGATATTTTTCTTCGAAAACTTAAACACTTTTATTGAGAATTCATTCAGTGGAGGGGTGCCGTTGAAAACAAGTTACTAGTATTTCATTCCGAATCGCACGCAATCGGGAAAGTCAAACAGAAGAGCTAATTTGGTGAACTCTGTGCAAGATGTATTAAATTATGGCACAAAAGATGAAAACGCGTGAACATGTCTTGGAACACCACTGCCTCCCCACCTGACAGTGTATATTTTGCGAGTCTTTCCTCATTATAAGCGAACTTGTAAAATTTTTGTCGATTGCTGCTTTTCAATACGGAAGTCTTCGTCCGACAAAAGAAGACACCTGTGCACCAATCGGCACTCAATAATTCTTTTAAATTGCAAATAAAATGATTATCTGATGTTGATGAATACAAACGTATCATTGAGCGAAAACGCCGTTGGTGTAGAAATATATGTTGGGCATTGTGGACATATTCTTGGGTCGAGGCTGAAGTCGACAGAAACTCGCTTGAGAACACTTTTTTATCCTCTTTTCGGCGAGGCAAGCGTGAATAATATCGACCCTGTCTGTCAAATACCTTGAATACTTTGTACAAACAATAATCAATAAACGCTATAATGCTCGAGATCTCAGATATAATGTCTTCAAACGATATGGTCAAATGAATATAAAACAGATTCTGAATTATTTTGGTTCACAAATCACAAGTAAAGACTGAACGCAATAATTTTACTCGATATGATCGATATCCTTCATATTTCATCCCTGGGTACTTAATGTCTGTAAGACTCTTCTAGAAAAACAGATTTGGAATCAGAGTGTGCCACTGTGAAGAGGGGATACTTTACTCTTACATGCCGGGGAATTGAAACGAGTAGCTGGCTGTATGACATCAGACAACTAGGCCAATTAAATTAGACATCTGAGTGGTCCAAAGTCACATGCTAATTTAAAAGACCCCTAGCAAGTCCCGGTTAGGTATAATAGCCTAATGTTGGTGAAGCAGTTAAATGTCAAGGTTACTCATAAGAGTTGCAAAGCTCAACTTTGCAGGAAGCGGAGTTTAGTTATGACCTTCGCAGAAGTTAAGTGCCAAAAGTGACAAGACACACAAAGCAATCATGCGGTCTGATCTCGATTTGGAACGAGAACGAGGTCGGGTACAGACGAGACGAGTCGAGTCGGGGTTATTCCGCGCAGTTATTGCACCATAAAATTCTTTACAAAATATCTTCATAGCCGAAGGGGAGCGGGTTATCAAGCCATTTAAATCAGACGCCATGATAACGAGTGATTTTTGATTTGGAAAAAACAAAACAAAACAACTTTTAATGTAACTCTTGCTCACTCTGCATACACTGCCGCTGACTATATGATTTCAGCCTACTTGGATCGCCGGAAATGGGACAGAAAGTCGACAAAATTGAAAATGTATTGACTTTCGGGAGTTACGAGAACAAAAACCCGAACGGCGAGTATGACGATAAAGCTCACATTAGAATTCAAATGATGACAAAACATTGTGTATATGAATCACGCTTTTTATTGCATTGAAAACTCTGGTATTTCGTTTCATTTACTCGTGAAATTTGAAATGCGATCTCATCGAACGAAATTTTTGCTGTCGAGACTGCCTGTACTTTACATTATAAGGACGAGCTGTTGGTCGCCTGTTAAAACCCGCCAGTTTGATCGCGAATGGGGTGCGTCTAGCCGATCAAGATTTTGACTCTGTCGCAGATCAACATTTCATCGGTTTCAACGACTGTTTCGCGAATGAATTTTATGAAAAAATATCGATAAATTGTGTGTCACAAAAATGTACTTGGTATTTACAAACATGTTTGTGATGAGGGAAGTTCGGCCAGATGAACGGTTGCAAAAATCTTTCGAAACGTCACAGAATTCCGCCAACCGTCAATGTCTTGCGGTCAGCAAAACCGACATTTCAGTGTGTAATACATTAGTTGTTCCTGGCCAAAACCTTTTGCAGCCGGTCTTAGATAAATTTGTAACTTAAATGTGGACATTCAAAAGTTTCCCGCTTGTGCTCAACCGATTTACTTGTGAATAATGTGATCAGAAAATGCATTGAGTTGGAACGCAGCCAGTGAAAAGTGCCCCTGGTATTACTCTGCAATTATTTTACAATAAAAATCTTGCCATAAAATGAAGTCTTCGGCTAAAGACTCACCGCCAATGTGAATTTATGACATGTTTGAAAAAAACTGACGCAGAAAACGTTTATATCGGAATTTGTGAAATGAATTATGTCGCTGTGATCACAGGTTTTAGAATTTATTGAGCTGCCCGTCAATATACTCGTTTGAATTATGCACTCTTACTTGGCGTGAAAAGGTTTTATCGGTTTACACTTCTCAAGTGGCAATTAATGCACTTTCTGCCTATCCACTCGTGAGAGTTTTCAAAGTACTATTAATGCCTACTTAATCGATGGTTATCCTGTTACAAGTAAAGTTTTGTTGTGCGTGTTGTTAAAAATGGGCTAACGACAAAGGCTCTTCGGCTATCGTTGCCGTTTTTTCATCGGAACCGCATTTGATAATCCGCCGCCTCGAGTAGACACCCAGTGTAACGACACGGTCCCACCACAAAACGAGCTCTTATGCTTGTGCAGAGGGCACATTTGACTAGACACGCAACAGAATTGAATGAAGCCGTCATCTTCAGTCACCGACACGATCGCGTTAATTCGATCTTCATAGAAAGACGCGGTTGAAAAGTATATGTAATGAGCATTGGTACAGTCTGTTAGAAATATTAGCTGTCACTGGCCAGATGCGAAACAAAGACCAAAAAGAGCCTGTCTTACCTTGGACACAACGATCAGCGAAAGACGCAAACTTTTGTGGTTTTGACGATATCACCAGCCTCTGATGAGCTAAGTTGAATAGTGTCCAAACATCAACCACAGCGGTATAAGTACACTATAAAAATTATGATGAATTAATTATTAAACCATTATTCTTGACGTACACATCTCCATACATCTCCATCGTTGTCGCAATGTTACAGCAGCTATCCTTCTAGTTTTCAGACAGACGTTATTGATCTTAAATCTTACTGGATAATTTATACACTCTTGAAATCTCTGAAAGTTTCTTAGATGGTCCTGTAAATTGGTGCAAACTATTAAACTAACAAGAGTATTACAAACATGCCATCCTAAACACGTTCCGCACTCGAGCCAGTAAAAATATTTCGTTCGACTCTGCGAAGGGAAAACTAACCAACCACTGGTCAGTATTTCTTGCTAATATCGTCATTGTATCAGAAAGATGTGATGGCGGTCACCGAAAGCAGTGATTGGTTGACCTTTATTTCCTATAGATCTTCACATTTGGATCCTTTCGCGGTTGGAAAGTTAGGTCCTAGGGTCTTGGACAGTTAGGCTTCCTTTTCAAGGGAAAATTACACACCACTGTTGAAAGAGGAAAAAGTTACTCGCCACGTTGAAAGTGCCGTTGTTGAATCTTCAAGGCTGAATGTGCATGGAGTAGAGTTATCGGGTGTATTGCGGAGACACAATAATGCCAATATTCATCGGTAACAGTGCTGTTTAGGGACAGTTAAAGGGACACAGTCGTCGGAACTGCGCTCAAAGGTCGTATGGGACCCATACGACCAATTTAAACACTGTATCCAAGGTACGATGGTGATTGGCGAAAGTTAAAGCATATCTGTCATAATCTGTATGATTTAAATGCTACAGTTATGATGATGAGGTGCATCTAGATATCGTGCGCGAAATACATTGTTAGTAAACAAGAAACTCGCACAGGCGCAGTTCCGACCACCGTTTCACTGTAATCGTCATTTGTACAAGAACTTGTGCTGCCTTTCGTCGTCTGTAACCATCAAGTTAACCATTCAGAAAAATCTTAGCAGTTGATGGATAATGATTATTTTAAAACACTTCTAGGAGTTTGAGTAACACTCATGCGGCCATCTTGATCGCATATTCTCGCGAAATATTCTGTAATTGGGTACGCCTTGCATATCAAGAATCAACTGCCCAAATGAACTCTGTACAGAGTGAGAGACAGATGACAATGACTTCACCGTTTTCAACTCAATCAACTTTTCAGGAAAAATGTTGAGCCAAGCACATATTTTCTAAAGTGTTATTTGTTGAAGGTTATCTGTTACATGTTCAAAACTTTCAACAAAAATTGTCTATAAATTGTTTGTTAGAAGACTTCTTAACGAATACAAATGCAATTCAAATGTGGAACAGAGAGTGTAAATGTATATTTAATGAAAGAAAATGTATGGCTATTAGCGAAAAAAAGTCACACCAGAGAACAAAGTTACATAGCTTTCACTGGAAATTTACCATACGACGAGTACCAACAAATCTCAGATTATTTCAATGGAAAAAAATGAAGCTCCACTGTGCACGCATTGTCGTGAAGTAGATACACTAAGACACAGATTTTGGGATTGTATTATGGCCAGAAATATTTGGGAGATGACAGAAAATATAGTAAGTGAATTGTAGAAAGTAAGGTTACTCTAAAGTTTGAAACTGTTATAGGAGGAATAACTTTGAAAACAAAGAAAATTGAAAAAATTGTAAATCTTATTATTTTGGTGGCAAAATGGTCTATTTATAAGTATCATGTCAGTAATATTCACAGAACCTTTTCTTCAATAATGATGTTAAGAAATGAGCTGTATCTGAGAGCGCAAGCTCAAAAAATTGATATTCTACTTAGTATTTTTCAAAGAATGTAATTTGTCATTATGAAATGTCAAGACTTATGAAAGACGAAATAAATATACATTTAAAATAAAAAAAAAAATCTGTTACATGTGGACGGTTATGACGAAAGGGATTATATGTGCGTCATTACGTCAGACGGAAGCGGCGAAGGTGCTCGGAACGAACAAGTATAAAGTGCTAATAATAATGTAAGCTAATGATTACGCTCTATTGTGGCATTGTCAGTTGATTTGAATACTTCAGCATTGATCACTGATACCCTTTGCGTAAACAGATGCATTTACTGATAGGAAAGTGACAAGTGGATGGGAACAAGATATACCCTACTGAGAGTGTTGCTTGAAGCTGGACATAATGATATTCATGTATGCTAATTATACAAGGAATATCACTTAAGTATGCAAATCTCATGATTATTCATTATCGATAGTGCAAAGTCATGTGACCCGGATCGCTCACTCTATACTTAAATTACTCATTTCATACTGCAATTCATTTTCACATTAGTTTTGTTTTTGAAGTCAGCACAGTCAATTTCGATCCCAACCTTGCAACAAGTACGACAGGTATGTGAAAATTCAGGACACCGACGTTTAGAATGAGATATGGTGACATTATATTCGCTAGCCTTCCTGTTCAGGCCATTCCCATTAAAATGTTCTCCTGTCAGGATTTCTTGATCCAGATTGGAAACTGGAACAAGTACAGTCAGTGAGATGTCGAACTCATCTCTACAGGAAGGTTTCTCTAGATATCTACACTTTTTACAAAAATACTTGGACGTTTAATCGCTGACCTTCAAATGTACAATGACGTAAGTTAAGTGTGCACTCTTCTTCGATCAAATTCTGAGAAGTGTTTGTATTTTGTGCTTTCGGCAAGTATTCTAACCACAATGAGGAGAGACAGTGCTAATGGAGTACGCATTTCTCTTCGTGAACATTTTATTATAAGTATATGCATCCTTACTTTTAGAAAGTTTAAAAATGGCGGCATGTTTTGCATATGATCAGAAACTGCATAACAATGTGTAACACCTATAAATGGATTTTTTCTCTGGCAGAAACACTAAAAAAATAATCGCCCCTGCAGACCCTTGTAGTTATAAGAGCGCTAATGGGCCGCCAATACATCAGCAATTGAGCCAGAATTCACCCATAGCACCCTTGGTGTATCATGGAAGTGCACTCGAAGGTCACTATTTTGCAACATATATCAATCCTGAGTGTTTACTCAACGGCAGTTGACATGGTATTAAACTTGGCTATACAACTACAATTATTTGCGATACTCAAAGCGACTATCCAGGGCGTGAAAAGTGTATAACCTGTCAGTGTTTCTAGAGCCCCTTGAGCGACAAACGTCCTTTTTGCAAATGAGAGCCCCGACACACAATAACCAAGCCACTGAATACCTAGGAATACCATTTGAACGCGCCATTTTGCGATTCACGCACAAATACACAGTTAGGGATGGTGTTGTCCACCAAGGAAGAATTTGTCAACAGCGGAGTTGTTAAATTGCCTTTGTCGATCTCAAAGTGTGTAATACATAGCGGTCGCCTTATCTCAATAGGCAGTAATAACATGCACATATATGATCGACAAACGATGACTTTTGAAGATTTTTCAATTTTTTATTGAATTGAGTCGTCCCAGCATGTCAGGACCAGAATCTATTTGAGAACGATTGATGAACAGTCTCGGTGTCGTCCCGGTACAGCTATTGCCGAGGCGATGTCACACGAACTTGTTCAACAGGTTGTCAAGACTGACAATGGCCAATAGTACAAACAATAAAAGTACACAGAAAAAAAATCACAAATCGTTGCTCAAAAGAATCTGCTTTATTGTGTTTGTTTGTAAATTCTGATTTCAAACTAATATTTGAGATTTGACGATGATTTGTCGATGAGAGTGGTATTTTAGACGATATGTGCTTAGTAAGGAGGAACATGGTGGACATCTGTCAAAAGTGCATCTGTGTACAAAGGTCTCTGAGTAATCGATTCAAACCATAATGCCCATGGTGAGGGACTGCAAGATTTCTCTATAATAATCATACTTATAGTGGTAAGGGACCGTTCAGTTTTTACGGCCGGGGGGGCCGGCAAAATCCAGGGGGGGGGTCATCGTAATTTTGGAATCCGCAAAGGGGGGTCATCGCTTTTCACTGGTAGGAAAGGGGGGGGTCACCACATTTTCAAAAACATAATACCAACAATAAAGTTCACTTTATGCCATGGCCATGATCGACCCTCTTTACTGGCGGGCCGCCTTCGGCGGCCCTTTACAAGAAATACATTATGTATAACCATGACCCTCTTAACGGGCAGACGCCTTTGGCGGCCCGCTCCAATTAGGTTTACTTCATGCAATGGCCATGATCCGACCCTCTTTACCTGCGGGGCGCCTGCGGCGGCCCACTACAATAAATTGACTTTATGTAATACCCCACGGCAACCTTACTGTAAAATTCCCAATTGAAGCCGCGGCTTGTTTTAGAAACATTTTTGAGGGACCCCTGGGATCACGCACTGAATAATGGTAATGGCCGCGCGCCTTCAGCGGCCCTGTCCAGTAAAGTCTACTTTATGCAATAGCCATGATCGACCCTCTTTACCGGCGGGCAACCTTTGGTGGCCCACTAGAATAAAGTTGACTTTACGTAATGGCCATGACCCTCTTAACCGGAGGGCTGCCTTTGGCGAACCACTCCAATAAAGTTTACTTCATACAATGTCCATGGACATGAGTCGTCTATGGAAATGAAGTTAAAAATTGCCTTACAGTCGTCCAATTAACAGACGTTTCAATGGATGTGGCTGAGAAGTTTGTGCACTGGCATCTCTGCTACACGAATAAGTGCGCCGCGTACCGGAGTTCAAATCCAAACCATGCGGGTAAATTTGACATATGGGTTTTGTTATTTTTCAGGGGGGGGGGTTCATCAATTTTTTCGTCTGACAAAGGGGGGGGGTCATCTTTTTTTCACAAAAAATGCAGGGGGGGGGGTCTATATGTTTTTGAACACCGGCGACAAGATTTGCCGCCCCCCCCAGGCCGTAAAAACTGAACGCTCCCTAAGCAACATGGATATTGTGCCATATCCTATTTTGGCCATAATTCGCTCAAAGAATGCCGTAAACATACACGCTGATTCAGACCATGTATGGAGGGGCTGTATTTGAGTTATCGACCCAAGTATCATCATTGAATTGCAATTGGAGCTAAATGTGCTTGTGTTAGGCCAGTGTGTGACTCATTGTGTATGTACAGTGACAGATATTCTGCGAAGGATGTTCTCCATTTCGAAGTTCAGGGAGATACCCAGTTGTTATGCACTGGCGTACGGAGGAAGGTAGAAATCTTACCGGGTGTTGGTGTGCTCTAAACAGGTGGATTTCAAATTCATCGGGTAGTCAAATATCACCAGTTGTGAAATAATGTCATTGACACGTGACCCAAATCATCTAGCTGTGTCAGCAATATTGAAAGTGTCATGTTCATACCTGTAAAGAATTTTAAAAAAAAATTGAAGGTTCAAGGGGTGTAGATAACGTTAAAAGGAATTAGCCAATGATTAAAGGGAAAGTAGCTGCGGCTTTTAATAATATTACATTTATTTTGCTCAGGTCTAGTTATTTTTTTCTCCCTGGAATCTAAATACAAAGTGGTAGCCTTGTGAACATAAAGTATCGTACACAATATGCAATGTCAGAATTTATTGTTGATAAATGAATCCAGTCCTGACTGAAGGTTAGTCGTCAACAGTAACTTTGAACAGTACACACACATATGTAGCCTGTATTGAAAAATTGAACACTAGGTATTTCGATATATCGGTAAAAGTAGACGAAGAAACTATTTCACAAACAAAACAAAACTACCAGCAAACATTTCAAATTGCAGCTAATGGAGCTCTAAGCCTTCATAAACTAAGTCCCAATTGAAAACAAATATACTCATTGCACACAGCACAGGGTTTTTCTATGGGTCAAAATTACATTTTTGCAAAGATTCATTCGATTTTCATTAATGTGTTAAACCCAGATTAAAAATCTTAATTAGGCTCACGTTTTAGCACGACAAGCAGTAAGTTGGGTGAGAAAGAAGTGTAAATTTAAGTAAATGTATGAAAATCACCAGATTTCCTATATTAAAAAAGACTATTTTGTTTGGCAATAAAGTTCTTATATTTAGGGCCATTTCAATTTTACTTATCATTATTTTAATCACTTTTTTGAAAGTCAGTCTTTCAACCCCTGCCATTTAAGAATTAAAATAGATAATGCAAAACGAAATTGTAGTGTTTTTCTACACACTTGAATCAATTTTATAATTAATACCAAAATTGAGGTTGTCTACCTCATATGTGTACCCTTAACCCTTCGAGTAAACTATTGCAATTATACTACACTAGATTCTCTGTTTTTTGAAAATAAATAGTTTGAGGAGCGGGGTGTGGGTTCCATGTAATCTTTGATAAGAAATATTGCTTTGAAAAAGTATTTTGGTTAAGTACAATGCCACCTTAAGTGTGTCTTTCATTTTGAAGTTGAAGTGCATTTTTTTTTCTGAAATGCGGGTTACCTTAAGTTGGGATTGATCAATTGGATGCGTTCAATTGGTTGACTGTTTTTAAGACAGCAAGAGTTGACGCGTTATATTTTTTTTACAAAGCCCAAGAAAGTGAACAGATTCTCAACACCGTGGTGTAGTCTTGAAGAAGCTTGACATGGTCACATACGAAGAAAAGTCTAACTATCTTACTTGTTCTCATTTAGAAAAGGATGTACCATCAATTACCAGGCGCAGTGACGTAGTTTCTACAATCCAAATGTTGTGCCCACTATATCCTGCACTGATTTCTCTGTACACCACATGACCAAACAGAGCCAAAATGCAGTTCCACAAAGCTGTAGCGTACAGAAGGTATGAAGACATCTATCTATCATCAATGCACCTGGTGCATGCTGTCTTTGATTTCACAGAGAAAACAGCAATTTACACACAACGTTGCGAAAACACACTCCGTCCCGAGGAATGTTTTGCAAAGAGGCATTTTTAAAACCATGAGATAGCTGTTTGTGGTAGTGTTGAACGTCACGCAACTGATCTTGCTCATTACCTCACATTTACCTTTATTAAATCGGTTGGTATCATTTCATTGTAATTTTTATCGCTTTCTCTACCTGTTTCCAAAATATGTAGATCTTGCCATATCTTTACAGACAAGAAGATCGCATCTAAGAGAAGTGGTCGAAAGTGGAAACGCTTGATAACGCGATCAGAGGAGCGACGGCTAATCTGAAATCAACTTTTGACTTACTTTCTTCGAAATATGATTTCTTTTTTCAAAGAAACGATTATCATTTTAGTTTAACTGTACAAGGTAAAATATATCATTTGATTTCAATGAGGATACTTGTGGTGGACTTAATTGTAGATTGCATTCGTCATACATCATCATGCAATAATTGACCTATCATTTGAGTCAATTATATCCGTCGTCTAATACTGTTATAATTTGACATTTCATATACATAGCAATTTTCAGAATGTTGCGTCAAATATATAAGTGGCTGAATTAATACCCTTCAATTTCCTATTTCCAATTTACTCCATTCTTGTAAAAGTGCCATTGCATTACCTGCTCAGATGTTCTTCAGATGAAGAAAAACACCGAAATATTCGCTGGTATGCAAATGAGATGATTCAGTAAAGGTGTATACTGTTGGATAAACATCTGGCTATACGGATGGTCATCTTCACCACCATTCTCTCAATAGCTTTTCACCGACCACCTTCAACATCTTGCCAAAATGATGAAGTTCTTCTCGTCCTGGACTCTCCTTGAATGAGAGACACCATTCTTCATGATAGCACTGAAATCTCAAAGAGAATTGAAGAGCACATGTATGAATCAACAAATATACTTCACTGTTGCACGACAAATTTCTGCGACTTTTAGTACAATAACATACCAGACGGATCTCAGTTTATTATCTACATGTGTGATGATGTTTCCTAGACTACTATTTCACCAGCCAACTACTTATATAGCCATTTACATTACTATTCCTATAGCCAATAACATTAATTTTCCTATAGCTAATGACATTACTATGCCTATTGCCAATCGTGCCATGATAATAGCAACACCTGAAACAGAAAGTGGCACAGATTCGAACTTTCAAACAACGCCCCGTTGTGGAACTTCCATTTGGCCGCCATGACCACACGTTGGCATAATTGTTAGTTGTCGAATGCCATTAACTTGCTTGAAAGTTTCAGTGTACTCCTTCTGCTTCAGACCTTATCCCAACAGTAACCTAATTCTAAGTTGACCTGACAGCACTTCATAATGGCTCCACCGTTCTTTGTTCTTATCGAAAGCAAATTTGACTCCATGCCATTGTACACCAAACGGTAACATTTGAAAACAATCTTAGGGCAAGGCTATGTACCAAAGAAACCGGCGAGACCAAGATTTCTTTATTTTTGTGCGAGCCTCGATAACGTTAAAATCCATTCGACCTTTTTTTATGTAAGGTAAGTAATTCAACGGTTTTTAATGATTGTTAAGATTTGCCATTTGACCCCTCGAACACGATCACTGAACTTAATAATAGGTCAAAATATAAGTTGAGACGCTCACTATCCCTCACCGCATTTTTATTTTGTAAAATTTTCGTTGACCGAATATCACACCAATTTACAGACAATGTAGTTACATACATTCACGGCGTGAATCATTGAGAATGTGGTATCCCTTTTAGTTCTTTAAAAGATCTTAACTGGGTTATACTCATGAATTCTTTTGTAGGATTTTTATTAAGGGTTGTGATAAACTTAAGAAACAAGGTCACATGGATCATAATCTGACAGAAATTTGGTTTTGATTAACTGGCCAGTTTTCTGAATGTGTCAGAAACACGATTTCCTTGGGGAATTAATGACATCAAGGGCGGGGTTCTAGACCTTGCTCTGCGTCAAAAATTTGGTCAGTGAGATGAAAGGACCAAGTTATGCGTGATCAAGTCGTTTGGTCCAGTAAAGAACGTTCCAATCCTTCCGTTAGCTGAAAGGAGCATGTCATTGCATTTCGATAGCTTTATGCATTTTGTGGACTATAACCGAAAATGAAGACTAACCTGTATCGTTTCCAACAAATCGGGAAAAGGTGATGTGAATATGCAGATGTCCGATACATCACCATCTGGTCTAGCGAGTTCTGGACACGACTGTTTATAAATTTATAATAAGGTGACTTAAAGTGGTGAGAACGAACTGTGTTTGTCAGAACACATTGCTAGCCAAGTACTTTGTAGAATATTTCTGAATATATGATATTTTACGAGATTTGTGTGGGAAAAAACATGGAATAGTAATATCAATGTCGCGCATTTGCTTTACTCGAATAAACGGCAGGTGATTTTTGACGTAAACCACATCTTCAAATATTGTTATCTCCATACAGGAAGCAAACAGTCGGTTTGTTTGTTGTGTGATAGTTGCCTCACCTAGGAGAGCCTGTACAAACCACAAGTATGGTCGCGCCATAAAACTGCTTTAGTAAACAAAAAATGCAAACATTAATAGTAGGCTAACTTGGACAAATAAGGTGCAAGAAAGGCGGGAAGGCCTACGGATCTTAGCATTCAAAGGCCGCTATTTGACGACATTGCATATGAATGTCAATTTGGGTCGGAATATCTTTTTTTTTTTTGAAATAGGGGAAAGATGTTTGATTACTGAACTCATGTCGAGGCCAATTTTGAAAACACGTCACCCAATCCATAATATTCACAAGTCATAACACTGAAGCTTAGAATGCGGCGGAAGGCATTTGTCACCATCCGTCATCGGTTACGTACAGTTTTTAAGTATCCGACACGTGTAGACACTGCCTCAAATGCGCCATAGTACAATTTGATAAACATGAAGCTGAATTTGTGGCGGAAATTTTGCAAAAATCAAATAGATTGCTATGTTCTACTCCTTACTCACGTACAAGTGCCTTTCTACGTCTCTGGTCGTAGCGAAGGAACACTGCCATGTCCCTCAACAGCAGTCAGAATTGCCTTCCAATAGATTTTCATTCGAATGGAAGACGGTGCTCTGTTCTGGTGTTGCCATTTTGATACGAGTGTAGTACATCGTCTTTACGACTCTGTACTTGGTAAGAGAGATATAATGTGTTAGAAGAATATCACTGACTGTTTCCACGCTGTCTAGCATTCTCAGAAGAACAGAAATTGCTAACGTTGTGGTAACCCACAATTGTCTGTACATTCTTCAATGTTCGCAGCGTAAGTGACAATCAGCAACACGTGGTCCCGTAAAAATTATCTCTGTAGTTTACGCGCCAAATATTAGTAAACAATTTCACATTCCTAGGGAATCGTGCATTCTCCATTGTGTGGCTTGGTCGACACAAGATAAAATGGTATTTACGAGCACATGACTAGTAATGTAAAGATGCTGAAGAGGTAGTCCATAAAAAATGTATGATAATTGTCAACTCATTTCGTGACATGAAGGCGTTTTGTATCCACATATTGCCACCGAACTCTTTCAAAGTTAATTACATTATGTTGTGTTGACCATGTATATAAAAATATAGACAGTTGAGAATGAACAAGATATATGAGACTGCCAATCATTCTAGTCCAGGCTTAAAATTTCAAAATGGCTCCAAAATGTCTTCGTTCTGAATCCAATTCTTTAATGTAGAATATGCGAAATATAAAACCTTCAAGACAGAACAATGATGTGACTGAATATACGAACGCAGTAAGTGACAGCTGCAGCCAAAACGTTACCTCCGTTGTAGAAAACAAATATGGCCGATTGGTAAATTTACTAACACAATGAGTGCCGTTGTTGACAAGTCAGCCATCTTGGGATGGCCAACCTCTGATTTTTTAGCTCAAACCATTTGATCACCAAGGATTTGAAAGAGGGGCGAGGTACTGGACAACGTAAGATTAACACAAAAGTGAAAGAACGGTTTGATAACATGAATTACGTCAAGTTGCATATTCTTCGAGCATGTTCACAGAAACGTTTATGATTTGAGAGGTTTCGTTTATCACTGAAAAAATGGACGACCTCAAAATGTAAAGACAGAAGACTCGTACAAATCAATAGCGATAATACAGAAAAAGCTGACAACCGAAATATGAATCAAAGGACGGGTATTTTAATCATGACGTCATCACACATGGCATACGCAATTTAGATCGATGAGTCCCTCGTTGAACAAAACTGATCAAACTTTCAACGACGGATGCCATAAAGCTAGGCTATGTATGACATGTTGTTTTTCAACATGCAGATTGCAAATTTGTACGCCGTCAAATTTTAATAATAACAAAAAATTAGAGCGGTTGAGTAATTTTAACTCTTTACAGGGCCAACAATGTTAACTTTTGATGATTTCTTCATTGTTTTTATTTTGTATGTCAATTACATGTTCTTATTCTACTCCCAAACGAATGTTGGAACACCCACTATTATAGTATAAAGCTTGTCAAGATAGCATCTATATAAGTGTGAAATGCAGTTATTTCATTTGAATTCTAGTCCGGACCACCATTCACTCGTCAACAATAACAACGCAGTTTATGCATGTACAGGCCGAGTTGACAAGATTTGGGAAGTAGAACAAGAAATCATATTTGACATTTAAAAAATAGAATAGTGCAAAATCCATCAAAAGTTAGCATTACTAACCCCTTTATAAGGTGGTTCGCGCCTCGAAAGTGAAAGACTTAAACTTTTGCTCAAACTTTCCTTGAGGAATCTTTATACCCTTCTCTTTCAAAATCAAGAATAAAAATCGGGGGTCACCGTGCAAATTTTGGTACTAGGGAAACAAATAACCCAAGATTTACCGATATTTAAAATTCAAAATGGCCGCCATCGCTATGTTAACTCTATGGAGGAAAAATTAAATTTTCGAATTTCGAAGCCGGTGAAAAGTTTTCTTACACCAAGAGCTTTAAAATGAACCCCCACAAGTGGTGGATCAGAAAAGAATTATAAAAGTTTGAGAGTCCAAATTTGTGTCCCCGAGACGTGTTCTACCTTAAACATATTTTCAGGCTCATTGTCATTTCTGCGCCTGTTTTGCACAAGATTAAGACGATATGTTGTATAGGGTATCAATATCTTTCTTCGTCTCGTGTCTGACGCTGTACAAATGACATTCATGCTTATACGACACAGGAATAGGCGATATTGAACACCTATTACCTGGTCATGAGGGCTAAAGCGCCCGTTTATTACCCCGAGGGCAGTGCGTTACCAGAAACACATCGCTATTCCTCGAGGCCGTAGGCCGAGGGGTATAGCGATGTGTTTCTGGTAACACAAGGCCACGAGGGGCAATATACGGGCGCTATAGTCCGAATAAAGACCAGGTTATAGGTGTTTTATAACACACAACATGCTCATGTTGTGTTATGTTATAGTTTTTAATGTGTTTTGATATTTTGCACCGCAACAATCCATTGCGGTTACAGTAGTACATAGTACCACTTTCTTCCAAAAATATTCTAAGCATACCTAGCAACATCCTTGATGGCACTTGAATCTTTTTCGTCGACGAGCTGTTCAAGTTCCTTCGCTGTTGGAATGGAAAATCGCTCTGTTTTAGAGAGAGGCTTGTTGCTCATCCCGGGAGCACATCACGTTCTAGTCACCCACCATTGTTTGAAAGCTGCAGACGACACTACGGTCACGTGACCGGACACTTTTCCAAATTTGGTCAAAACTATTTCCCTAGAGAAATAGTTTTTTGAAAATATCCCTCTGACGTCACTTTTGTTGATTCAGTGGGGACCAGACGCATCTATTTTCTCGTCACGTGACGCATTCGGGCGAATTGCGACACGGAATGAGCATGTGGCGTGTTATCATGGGTATTATATATCATATCAGTATATTGATGGTGTAAATACAGCGATCAGATTGGTCGAGACGCGAAAAGAACCGTGGTATATTCGCGATACACAACGCTAGATGTGCTTCATTGCTTTAATAACCGATTTATCATATACACGTGCCCAGAATTTTACTAATTGTACGAAAACCGTAATTTTTTGAGGCTTTACTTTTCACGCCTTGCGCACAAACATCGAAATATTTGTGTGAACGGGCTTCATTCATAAACTATATTAAGAAGTCAACATCACGCGCGACATAGCTGCAACTTCAGTCCTTAATATCTCAATGAACCCTAAGAAGAAAGGCACCGGGAGTCAAAAATCGTCGTACAGGAGGAACTTTTTAAGGTGCAGTGTGCTATTACAATTGTAACCGATCAAAAAATGTCCTGTGCTTTAAATCTCTCCTGATTTCGATCGCGCTCGATTGTCGTACTGCACGGAGAAGGGCCATCATTTTGTTTGTTGCCATGTTGTCATGTTACCTTGTTATTATTTATTACGCCGAGGGGCCGTGCAATCCCAGAAAGTCATCTCTATTCCCCAAGGCCTTAGTCCTAAGGCCGAGAGGAATAGCAATGTGTTTCTGGTAACAAACCGAACCGGCCACGAGCGGTGGTAAACGAGCGCTATAGCCCGAGTAAAGACCAGGTTACAGGTGTTTGTAATAAAACGCCAAACGCTCATGTTGTATTGTGTTATGGTTTTTAATGTGTTTTGATATTATGTAATGCTCAGCAACAATCCATTTTGGGAAGTTCACTTGGCGATTTCTCCGCAGCTATGACCAGTAGTACCAATTTCTTCACAAAAATATTCTAAGCATTCCAACATCCTCGGTTGCACTTGATTCTTTATCGTCTATGAACTGTTCATATCAATACGCTGTTGAAATTGAAAATATTGCTGTTAGAAAGAGGCTCGTCGCTCATATCGGGCGCTCATAACGTACGCGTTCCAGTCACCCGCCATTAGGTTTCAAAGCTTCAGACGACACTACGCAATGGTCACGTGACCGAGCACTTTTTTCCCAAATTTGGTCAAAAACTATTTCCCTTGTGGAATGGTCTTTAAAAAATACCCTCTGGCGTCACTTTTGTTGATTCAGCGAGGACTAAACGTAATTATAACACGCCACATACTCATTCGTGTCGCGATTCGTCAGAATACGTCACGTGACGAGAAAATAGATACGCCCAGTGCCCACTAAATCGACAAAAGTGACTTTTGACCAAATTTGGAAAAGTGCCCGGTCACGTGACCATAGTGTCGTCTGCAGCTTTCAATCAATGGTGGGTGACTAGAACGTGATGTGCGCCCGGAATGAGCGACGGGCCGGCCTCTCTCTCTAAAATAGATAGATTTTCCATTAAATGTATACTGTCACCTGTTCCAATTCTGCCACAGTTACCATGGAAAGAGAAAATCTAACAAATCACAGATTTTTAGTGGGTGGCCGCTTTTTAAAAACAGTGCCCTTGCATGAGCATTTTGAATACTAAGGAACGTCCCTTTGACCATGTATGGGCATATTTAGATAATAGGTGACTGTATACCTTTAAAACAGCGTAGGAACTTGAGCAGCTTACGACGAAAATGATTCAAGTGCAACCAAGGATGTAGCTGTGTGTCCATAGCTGTGGTGTTTTCGGACGGGATTCCTGCCTTTTACCGGCTGGTTATGACTTTTTTACGATTTTTATCCCGGGCTAAAATCATAAAAGTCAAAACCAGTCCGTAAAAGGCAGGAATCCCGTCTGAAAACACCACAGCTATGGACCCACAGATACCAAGGATGTTGCTAGGTATGCTTAGAATATTTTTTGAAGAAAGTGGCACCATACTGTAACCGCTGTGGAAATATCGCTGAGCAAACTTGTCACAGTGGATTGTTGCGGTGCAAAATATCAAAACATATTTAAAACTATAACATAATACAACATGAGAGTGTAGTGTGTTATAAAACACCTATAACCTGGTCTTTATTTCTGGCTATAGCGTCGGTATTTTACCCCTCGTGCCCGTGTGTTACCAGAAACACATCGCTACACCCCTCGGCCTACGGCCTCGGGGAATAGCGATGTGTTTCTGGTAACGCACTGCCCTCGGGGTAAGAAACGGGCTATAGCCGTCTTGACCAGGTTATAGGTGTTAACTATTTTCTCGTCACGTGAGGTATTGTGGCGAATCACAACACGGAATGAGCATGTAGCGTGTTATAATACATTGTATTCTATCACATTATTATTTAGCAACATACTTACGAGAGTGAGACTTGCGTTAAACGTATAAAAATGGAAAGATAGCCTAATTGTGAATGAAAATTAACGTTTCAAGTACTAGTATCGCCTCTTAACTTGGTCTCAACACTTGAAATACCACGAGAGGTGTTTTTATTTCGATTTAGATACATTCAAAAGACGATTGTCATTTTGACAAATTATCTTTCTCCCTCTATATCTCTCTTTGTCTCTGTCTCCGTCTATCCGTCTGTCTGTCCATCTGTGTCAGTCTCCGTCGCTCGAAGTCTCTGTCTCTCGGTCTATCTGTCGCTCGGTCTGTTTGTCTCTGCCTGTCTGTCCCTCTGTCCCTCTGCCTATATCTGTCTGTCTGTGTCTGTCTGTCTGTCTGTCTGTGTCTATCTGTCTCTCCCTCTCTCTCCTCTTACTATAAATATTATATCAATCGCTGTAAACTAATATCATTTGTTTTGAAGGACCACAATTATCTCGCGTGTTTCAGTCAACAGAGAAACAATAGCCTGTCACATGAACAAAAGTCAGGAAAAATCAAAACAATAGTCATCTCGGTAAAGGTGCAGACAGGGCGAATGTACTGATTTTTAGAGTTATGCGCTTTGCATTTCAATATGTTCGGGTTGTACACATTAGATGGCACGTTTATAGGCCACCCTTGACCCTAATAATGGTCAGAAAATTGTTAACCGCTGCCAAGTTCGATATTCGATTTGACTTTCTAGAAAGTGGCATACAGTTTCTGCCAAGCTCTGTTGGGTATTTTGTCCTCTGTGGTCAGGTAAACCGTAGACAAACACGTCTTAATTAAGCGGTCAACAAGACCCCGGGTCGGTCCAAGGACACCGAATCGATGATTCTGTCGACACCTTATTAAAAATAGAATCAAACACTTGATACCGATAATATAAAAAAATGAATTATGTTCTCAGACGTGTGTGTCGGCATTGACAAAGTGTCCGTGATCACGTATGCACCTCGCCAAGTCTGTGTTTCCGCAATTTACGAGACATTAATTTCGGTGATGATTTTCGTTTACCTTGAAACTCGGATTACCTAGAACACATGTTATTGTCAATCGAGAAATTAAAACTACACATCTATTTAACACCGTCGACAGGTATCCTACTGAAACAATATACATTTAAATGAGTATCATGCCAATTGCTACTGGGTTTAAAGTCTCCCTAAATCGATTTCAGGTGAGCAACTTAACTCACCGGTGGCTGGCGCCGGATTTTCGATGACCCGTCAGATCATGGACAGCTCAGCTGAAGGCATTGATCCACATTTAAAAACGAATACTTTTTTCGTTTATGTTATTCACAGGAAAATATGTTTAAAAGGCTACATCCTATTGACTTCGGTACAAAATAGTTCGTGAAGGAAGGTTTTGCCGCGTGAAATACAAAATACATAGATCGCAATGTTTGTTTTTGGTTTGACTTTACAGCAAAATTGTGGTATCACAAATTCACTTTATTACGACCCATAGGTTCAGAAGTTATCTCGCTGTCTGTAGGTTATTGACTTTTATGGGCTGAAGTGCCCCCGACAACACCGTTACACATTGCCGAGTAGAAGAGCGTTGCCCTGCAAAATTCAAAAAGGCACGTTCTGCAGTGCTTGCGGACTGCAAGATAAATTGTCGTGTATAGCACACACTTCAAAACCGAAAGACTGTACTCGGTTGCAAGTTTTAAACAGTGGAATGCGTTTGTAAGTACGGTTCCCCGAACGGTTAACAAACTTTATTTTTATCACAGTGGCGCGTCTAGTAGCAAGATCGTTTGCAGGCTCGCTGATGAGGCTGAAATTTCAACACATCTGATTGCAAGGCGCGTTTTCACACTGTAAAATATCATCAAAACGACCATTAGATATGATCTCTTGTTCTTAAGGACGAGCCATGCGTCGGATAAAGAGCAGAAAGAGCAGGAATATCTCAAAAGACGATTATTACTCATTATAAGTGTCCGGACAATATAATATTAAAATATGTAACAAATGAATGCAGAATCAGGGCCTATAGGTAGGAAACGATAGTGGTTTGGGGAAAAGATGTGACGTCGCCAAGAGTAGAGACACCGGAGAAACTGATAAATTGACATGTACAACAAATAGTGCTCACAGAGGGAAAGGCCAGAGCGGAGACAGAAAATAGTTTTGAAGCTGTAAGATAAAGAATTTTGTCCAGCGAACTGTTTATGAACGGTGCGACAGGTGAAGATATCGAACAACTTCGTTGCGAAATCGATATCGGGGTTGGTTCATTACCCAGACAGCTTTGCGTGACTGGTTGGAAAACATAGATCAAAGATATTCTCCGCTACTACTCCGTATTCGATGCGAGCATAGGTATAAGAGAAACACGGAACAAAGATAAGAACAGATTGAGACAGACAGAGACAGAGTCAATCACAGGGGAGGAGAGAGGAATCAATACTGTTATGCCATGTAAAGTGAAGAAAATATCAATATTATTCAAAAATCACAAACGTTTTTTTCAGTTTAGTACAACTTGACCCTGAAAAGTGAACTTTTTTGATCAAACAACTCATTAATTCACCTGACATCGGGCAAATAAAATTCTTAAAACAAGGCATTGATTGTGGAGACAAATCATGTCTGGTTTTATGAGGTTGACTCAAACCCATCTATAATCACGGCATTCCAGTTGTATCTCTATAATGTCATCTGAATCTTTTTATAATCACTCATACACCTTCGTCGTCAATATTCAACTACCCAGCTGCTAACCGGGCGGTGTGGCATGCAATATTCTGCACGTGCGCAATGGCATTGTAGTGGTGCGTTGGCATTTTTATCGACTCTGCGATCAAAAGTTCGGTCATCCCATAGCGGTGAGAAAAGGTCATTCTGACCTTGATTCACCCTGCAATTATGTGTTTATCGGGCTGTTATATCTCCCTTGACGTCGAGGCAAGGCCACTTTGGCGATGTGAAATAGCCTGACGCTACTTATTCAAGTTATAGGCGTGCTAATGGAACTGCGTTCATCAGGAGCATTCCTTACTTGGTTTCTACTAAAATTTCGAGAAAGGCTCATAGAGTATTGAGACCTTCATGGTAATTAAAATATGTTTGCTAAAGGAATAACAGTCACGATATTAATGTTAAAGTGATTAAAATCGTGCAGGTAAGACAATGATGCAGGGACAAGGGAATGTCATAGGTCAACTTACTCATAGCTCGGGGCCGGTTAACTCTATTTCCTTGGATCACGTGTGTGATTGTTTTTGAAATAGCTGTCACACCAGCAACCACCATGCCATATGAAGATTAAGAGAACTTGACATTGATCAATTTAAATTTTCGGCACCCGATATGATGTAGGCGTTCAGGGATACTAACAAAGAGCGCTTAACAAAGCGATTTTTCAATCACAGCCGCTAAGTCCCTTGGTAACAGATAGAGTGGTTTCCAGTAAAGGACATATTGACATTTTGTCCCGGATGCTGTCATTATGGTATAACTATTCAGCGAAAACTTGCTGTAGCTGAATCACGGATTCTATACTGTATTGACTTTGAGCCAAAACGACGGGGTCATATGTTTTACTTTCGCTTGCTCGCTTCATTAACCGTCTGTATAAGTATCTGTCACTTAGGTCTCGTGTAGAAAATGCCTTTTCGTTGACCCTGTGGCCTAGCTAGCTTGATGCCTCTGCTTTCAATCGTCAGCTCACCCAGCTCTAGTTACGGAGACAGCCACCACAGACCTGGTCGCTGATATCCGTAAAAACCCGCCCGTTACCTATAGGATCCCTAATGGCTACACAGTACAGCCTCCAGCCTCCTCTACCACCACACAATTATATCACACCGATATGACACACAAATCGTTCAATAATTTTGCGTTTATGTCGATGAGAGCGCGATCCGAATATGTAGTTCCGAATCGGGCCTACAAATATTCACATGACTAAAATTGCCCGCTCGACATTCCACTGAACAGAAACCGTTTATCTGTTTCAGAATCCGCATTCCTAACCAATCTTTAACCTTACCACCTCCTGTTACTGGCCAGTGCGGGGCCAGTACTTACCCTTTAAAACTTCTTTCTCGCTGACTATATCGGGTATTTCAACGCTTTCTAAAAGGTAAAACATAAACACCCGTGTCCCATGTTTTCAATTACATGAAGTGTTGGTTAATTACCCCTGGAGACTGTTTACGGCGATATTGTTGAAGACCACTTTTCGTTGCCAGAAATACAAAGGATATATAACTAAAAATAGACACGACGCTCATTGACGCAAGTTTTTAAAAATGTATGTGTTCGATTCAATTCAAACTCTACATCTTCTGTAGGCGACAGCAAATTCTCCCTCGCTCAGAAAGTCTGTCAATCTGAACCTAATTGTCATTTTTTGGGTTTGATTGCAAATCCTTGAAATATTAAAGAACATTTAGGACCAGATTGTCCACACCACTGGTTTTGGCTTGATACAACTCTTTATTTGGTAAGTGTTATTTGTCGTGGTGATTTGTTAAATGGTTGGTGGATTACTGACTTTAAACCATGATGAGTTTGAGTCTGAACAATGCTCGAACGACTTCTTAGTGTCGATATGCTACAAAGAAGAAAGCACAGTTTGGACGAAATACCGTACAAAAAGTAAATTAAGACAGACATCATAGAACATTACCTCTGTGTCCACGGATGCAGTAAACTTGGCATTCTGGAGGTTACAGTGACCACCATAAGACCTTAAACTCATCCAAACCCTCGCACCCTACAACACTATGCAGCTGGCAACGGTGTTCCTCTTTAGCGAACTGCGACAGGAAGTGCATTGCGCAACTTTCGTTGTGGGTTTTAGAGAAACCTTAGGCTCAGAGGTCCCTACCCTTCATTCAATTCACTGAATTTATGAATGAAAGTCATAAATCAGCCTATTAAAGGCGTGGGGGAGAGCACGAGGTGTCACTTTTGATAGTTTCGCAACTTAATTTACCATTTTACGACTGTTCTCCTGCTCCACATACCATGTTAGAATTCTGCTTTTCAGTTTCTCAGTACAGCAGTACATACAATGGTCATGGTTGACAGGTTAATGAAAGTCGCGACCAGACATGAGTTTTTATAGCATTTTAGCAAAAATGTATGTCCAGGAAAGGGCGTTTTGATGTAAACCCAGTCGGTGGGGTTTGATTTCAGGGATGAAATTCACGCTGGATAGCCTCGAAATAAAGCGTGCCACATGAGAAACCTTACCTCCAAGTATACAAAGTTCCTTGGAGACGCGGATTAAAAATGACATCTATGTATAAATCTTCCAATTGCCTTTCAGGATGTCAACTGAGACACCCCTGGCAAACCAAGTACTGTCCTAAAACGTTTGTCTGTAAAGTTAGCTTCAGGATCAGCGTCAGATATATTTATCTACTATACTTCCCCTCAATGAAAATTAATGAAAATAAAAGTAGCATCAAACAAATAAAATGAAAGAAAACAGAAAAACACGCAAACAAGTTGCTTCTTAGCCACAGTTCCTTCATTTGGTCAAATATTGTTTTATTAGGTCACATTTAAGCTTCATTTGATTGGGTCTTCATACGCAAATCGATATGCTGTACATGTTTTTTTTGGAACTTAGTCGCTAGAATTTCAGTCTAAAGAGGCAAATCTAAGTGCCAGTATGCTTCTTGGTAATACTGCACAAATTCGGCAACTACCTCCACAATCACACCATGGACTCCATGTGGCAAATGTAGGTTGGTGTACCATGTAGTGCAATTGGCATGGAAGCCAACTCTGACAAAACATACACATCTTAGGTGTGTCTAAGGTCAGATATCCTGATATAGTTAATTTATGATTATATTATTTTTAAATTGATTTTATTGCTCGTAAAATTTGCAGATGACCTTCAGTTTTCCACTTTGACACGCCCTACTTAGACTCAAGTTGATTTGAACAAAACGTAAGAAAAAAAATGCCGAGTCCAACGAGAAAATGTCGCGGTCAAATAACAGTTTACGGTATTTCAGCACCAGGAAGCTGAACGAACGTTTGGTATGGAATGGAATGTTCAAAAAGACGTTTATAAAGTGCTGTTACGGCGAAGCTTCACTCATTACAATCTTCTTGCATACTATATTTTCCCTAAACAGTTTGTTCGTTTATGGTAAACCAAGGATACCAAAGCCTGACGGCGGGACTTGAGTGGAGTAAAATGAAATTTGCCCATTATTATGAGCAATTGCCGAACTGATCAATGTCCGAGATCGCCTCGGCAACGACGTGCTCTTCTTAAGATAGTTCACGCCTCCAAATCGAAGGACCTAAACTTTTGCTCAAACTTTCCTCAGCAAACTTTCAACCATTCTGTTTCAAAATCAATGAAAAAAGTCGGGTCATCTTGCAAATTTTGGTTCTAGAGAAACAAATTACCAAATATCTAACGATATGTGAAATTCAAAATGGCCGCCATCGATTTTCACAAAACCAAGGTGAAAAGTTTATTCAACCCATTTCCTTCAAAATGAACTCCTACAAGGGGTAGGCCAAAATAATATTGTAAAAGTTTGCGAGTCCCACTATCTGTCCCCGAGGCGAGTTCTACCTTATCTAAAGTCGCTTGCACGCAGATTATCAATTGAAACCCGCGAGAGACTCATGTTTTGGTAAACCATCAGATGATGAGCGGAACATCAGTAGTCTTTGAGTGGAAGAACTGACCCAAAGATGGCACCGCGTCTTTAAAGTTATCACATCAAGTATCGGGGTCTGGTACCTGGACTACCGCTGGACTTCTCCGATTTCACGTTCCTGAAGTGGTTGTGCCAGCTGTCACGGTGCGTGTCTTCTGCGGAGAGGAACAATGGTACCGTCGTGCAACTGTATTCATTTGATAAAGGTGTCTTGTCTGCGGCAGACAGTCTGCAAACAATTAGAAACAGTTTGGCTTATTATAGAAGGTATCGACTATTATTTTATTTGACGGTATCGACTATTATTTTATTTGAATACTTTCCAAGGCGTTAGAGGAAATAATGTACTTTTCATTATTCTACCCCCATCTTCAACGAATACTCTGAGAACACACATGCTTCATTCATATCCATACATCGTTTATCGTATTACCACAGAAGAACTTAGTGCTGACAATCAGAGCCGCAGGTTTCATAACATTATTTGTGTCACCGATATCGCTAGTGGCTTAATGTTCGGCCATTTCAAGCACTGCATATCAGAATAAAGTCTTTGTCGTTTTTTTTTTGTCGTGACACGAATAAACAAACATGATAAGAACAGTTTGGAGACTTTAATTGTTTATTCAGAGAGTCTTACAGATATATAATAAATCCCTTGAGACCCAGATTCTGTGTTCCCCGCTCACAGAAATCTTATCCAAACTGCAAACGAAAATATATGATACGCATATCGTCGGATAATAACGGCAATACTTAAAAAATAATGGCGAAAAACACAGCTCTGGTGAGGGAACACGCCGGCACGCCCGAGAGGCTAAGGGTTCTGGCAGATATCGTATGATTGTATGGTTATCTGTTCGTGCTTTGATGCAGATATGGATCTGACAGTCTGGTGAGACGGTTATCATGAGGAAATAACTATGAAAAAATCAGGTAGATCACAGTACCCATCATGAAGGCATTTCGACAGACCTGTTATTAAAAAAAAACATTTTTGGATGCATTCCAACAGGTGGTGACATCTCCGTTGGATCTCCGACGATCGTAAAATCTAGTCCTAATTTATGAATATTTGGCGTGGCCATCGTCATGATTTACGTTCGCTGAAACTATCATGTATTGTGATAAATGAAGTATTGCGTGTCTGTTGGCATGTACGTTGCTGTCACAAACTCCCCTCCCAAGCGGTACGCATACCGAAAGAGACCAGCGATCGTGTCTGACAAATTATAGGTGAACTAGAGGGCTCGGTGCTGATCAGTCAGTAGTGAAGGTAGCGCAGATACTTATTCAGTCTATCATATTCGTTGATAGTTTTGCAACTATGTGGTTTGGATGATTGAGCAATTTCTAAAATTGTATCGACTTTGTTTTAGACATTAACATTGTTGCTCGATGCTTTAGTTTCAGTCATCGCTTCCGAGTAATTCTATGCATGAAGGTAAAACTCGTCTATTGTACTGTTACTGAGGCGTTTTGAGCCCCCCCCCCCGTGCTTGCAGTTAATAACAATACATTGTAAACTGACTAATTATAAATCATTACATCGCTATCCTTGAAAAGCTCTGAGATGCCCTAGTTTGTCAATGCCCGCTTTTAACGTCAAGGAATGTCAAAACCTACATTTATATCCAAGTTCAGAGTTAAAGTACGGTATATTGCAGGCAATAAATAAAATTTATGAAAATACAACTCATATCACTGATGGTTTCAGAGATATAAAGATGATTTTATTGAACAGTTATGTTGCAAAGGGTATGTTTTGGTACTTTCAAAAGTTTTCGTAATTCAGGTTAGGTTGGATAAAACGGTTTAGCTAGTTATTGGCAATTTTCAATGAAATGCGCAAATTCAGGTCAGTCTGTAATTTAACCAAGTGATCAAACCGTGGTATTGATTACATCGTATCAGAAGGCTAAACGTTCTCACCGGTATAGTCGAATTTTTGAATTCTGCTTCTCCAAAACACCAGTTACGTGGTGTCTGGTTGTTGGTGTCTTCATTGTGGTTTCGAGTGTTCGGTAAATTGCAGGTAATATTGCTTTGTATGCAGGTAAGAATGGCTGTGCTGCATTTATTTGAAAATGATTTTATAAGATTTTAATTAGTTTTTAATTTTCTCTCCGTGTTTTGGGTCATATAAGAAATGCTACTTGAATAGAAGCCCCAAATCATCAGGGTTTATTTCGGTACAACACCGTAGCAGACAGTAGCAGATTCTACTGGCTATGACTGAACTTATGACTGTACTTTCTGTACTTTCCCTACTGTAGTGACTCTTTTTTTATGTCACTATATTTTCGATTTTCATAAGATCTATCGTTTAATGATTCGTCACCGATTAAAATGCTCGATGTATAGTACAAAGTTTGTATTTCGACAGTCACAGTGAGCCACACGAAACGAAAGATAATTGAATTTCCTACAGTTGAGGGCCCCCTACTTCAAATTGCAAGCCGCGGACTCGGCAGCTTTTTATCGAGAAATTCTAACCTTATGCATTTCTGCATACAAACTCTCTGGTACATTGAAAAGAAAAAAAGGGGGGGGGGAGAGAGTAAACTGTGCGCAATAGACCATGTTCCGAACCGCGCGAGACATTCCGAGATATCGCGAGAATATGTGGTTTGCAGTGGACGTGTTCTCGCAACACAGGACAAACTGCGTAAAACAGGACAAGTCGCTAATTACGTTAAACACTGCATAAAATATATGAAAATGCAATCTTTGCTCAGTTCTGCACTTTTTCTAGTTCCATACAAAGTTTTACTTGTATTACTAAGCTGGAAACCTGTTTCTACGGGCATGTATTAAAGTCTCGCGAGATCTCGCAATCAGCGGAACATCGTCTATTACACCCTCAAATATTCGAAAATATTTTCATCTCGCAAATATACAGTCAGAAATAATTTCAATTTTAACGATATATCTATAGGAATGGCCGGTACATATGGACTTGTTCTGCCAATTTCTGCTGACAATAACCTTCAAGTCCTTGCTCCTCTTCCAGATCCAGTATATGTCTTTTTTGAAGTTTCCAAAAGCTATTCATTACTCCTGCAGCCGCCAGTTCAATTACATTGGAGTATATCCTCTGCTCTACTTTTTCACTTTTATTGTTTTGTATAGTTTTCAAATGATTTACTCTAAAGTTTTTCTCTCTGTATCTCTGCTTTTCTGTTCTTATCTAAGTATACCTCTTGCACCCATTTAAATGTTTCCCTCTCTTTTCCGCTGGTTGGAAAAGGCAAACTACATTCTCTGAATTCTGTATTGCCTCTTGGGCTTCCTTACAAGCGAATGCGTACATTTTCATTTGTAGAGACATTACACCCTGTGCGACGCACCGTAAGGTTGAACGAAAAAATTGTGCTGTTCCGATAACCCGAACTACCCTATTTTTTACCTGTCTACCCTAAACTTTTTAGAGCTACGTAAACACGGAAGAAAAAAAAAAAGAAAGAAAGAAAAACCTCGTAAAATCAGGCGTTCGTTACTTTGCATTTGATTTTTGCTTGAAAGAGGATGTCTTTTATGTTTTTTTTCCTTTTATATGTATCACTATGATACACTTTTCTGGAAATGTTGTGGCCAGTGTTTGATCGCCTTGAATCCCTGAAAAGCGCATATATAAAAATAAAAATATTTTGGGAAAAAAATCACTTCCGACCTACCTACCCTATTTTGAAAACCATGTTATCGAAACAGCACAATTTTTTTGGCCTTATGATATAACCTCTGTATTCATGTATTTAATGGTTATTTTAAACAAAAAGAAATCTTATACTTTATGTATTTCTTTATATACTTTATATTTTTCTTGCTTACAGTGTTTCAATGTTGATAGTGATTGATCATTGAAACAAAGCCATAGTTACTTTCCATTCGGGCTGCGATCAGAGACACCCCTGAGGCTGCGGGAGAATGGGACAGCGAGAAACTTGAGCATATCTTCGGGAGACTTGAAAATGTAAGGGTACCAAAAGGGAGATTTGAAAAAAAAATGTAATGATGTCGTTGGAAGCATTATAATGGACAATATTGAACAAAAGTCACAGAAAATAAAGACACAGTTATTGTAGTAATATATATATACATACAACAACAACAACAACGACTAATTTCTCACATCCAAAGTACAACTTGCAAGAAACTACTGCAGCTACTTGGTTATGTCGAGGGAAATGTTTGCAATTTTAAGAGCAGTGCAAGCGTAGTGCTCCTGACAAAATATAGGGATAGCTTTATTCATGAAAGCGACACTGACATCGTACATTTATATATACATTATCAGGACAGAGAGCCACTTTAAGGAAAACAAGCAAGACATTAATTATGTGGCATTCAATTTCAAATACCATGCTGATTATAATTCGTGCACACATTCATCAGTACATTTTTTCGGAAGGTGAGGGAAAGTCTCCTGGTATCCATTTCCCCTGCTGTTTACCTTTTTAACCATAAAAGATTACATGTATTTTGCCATGGAAAAAATGGAAGGTTCAGCCCACAATCGCCTGTACGTATGAAGACTACGTATGAAGACTTGGAGGGTTAGCTGCAGAAACTAGAAATTTATTATCCATTGGAAGGGTGTAGTTGAAAATTTGAGGTCGTTACGGAAGCACATAAAAAGCTGAAAGATTTTCTAGATTCTCACCGGAGGAGATTGTGGACATAGTCTAAATTCCCCTGAGTTAAAGGATAAGTTTTGTACATCTGTTTCTGTATAACAATTAGCTATCGACAGTTAACAGGTTAAGCTATCAAACACCAAAGAATGAACTTCCGCACAATCTCCAGGGCTGTATACTCTGCACTCTATATCGGAAAACACTCCATTTTTGCACTCGCCGTCTCTACCGTACAAAAGCTCGCCTCGGCCTTCTCCTCGCCACGTGATGTTAACGCAACCCCTTTTTTTCGGCGAAACCCCGTAAAGTACAACCCTGCTAAACTTTACGTACGTACTCTTTTCCCAATCTGATGATAGGATGAAAATTATCACCGCCAGTTAGTCCGCCAAGAAAGAAATTGCATGCAAACTCTTTTACGGGAAAAGCTTTGTGATCTGCCCCTGAAGAGTAACTTTCACCACAAGGTAAATCCGAATTTCTCCATAACATGGTGCACACTGGTCATTCTTTTCAAGTTAAACATAGCATACTATACCTTTGCAATGTAAATCGACTTCACCATTTCTGAACTTGTTCACATTTAAAACCAAACTTTTGTGCGCAGCACCTCCCCCTGCTTGTCTCACCATCAACTCCCTCAAATCATAGACAGTAGAGGGGACCCTCTCTACTGTCTACGCCATAATGAAGTCATTCAGCTGTCTCACTGTTGATTGATCTCCTGCACTCTATTCAAAAGCCGACTCGAGGCCACCACAAAGCATTCTCAATGTCAAGGTCAAAGCCAAAATTCTCAAGATCATTGTCACAGCCAACCATTCTCGAGACCTTAGTGCTACTGTAATACGTCATAGATATTCAGGCCCAAGGTCAATGTCATGTACTTCTTACGTGAATGTCATTATCAACCATTCTCGTCAATTGCCCAGAGCCTTGCCGCCCTGTATTCTCACACCTCAGAGCCGCACTGCCTGCATTCCCCCATGGTTGTCATGGTGATAGTCCATCTTGTGTCAAACATTACCAAGAATAATTTGACATGGCAGCAAATGTCATTTCTAATCAAAAACAACATTCCACACATTGGCACTTTTTTCTATAATTTTATTGCAGAGAGCACCATGAAGCTTTACTTTAAACCATCAGTTGTCTTGAATGGCTAGTCTTATAAGCTGTCTGCTCTAATGGATAAACATCAGCCCAGTGTCAAGCATTCATCATAGTCTTTGCTTGGTTCAGTGAATTCACCATTCAACCGGTCAAATAGACCAGTGAATTCCTAGACTATCATGTCAAACTGAATGCCGGGACATGAACAATTACGTTGGTCTAGGGACCACCTTATCGTGAATGGGCTACTTGCTCAATCTGGTTCTCATGGCAATTCATATGCAGACGACATGTGACTTAAACAAGATCGCGTACAATGCTGACGCAGCCACTTAAATTATAGTTTGAAGAATTGCATCTGTGTTTATGTCTGGGTTAGGGGGAGGAGAACGGGGTCACAGATGCACACTAAGATGTTTGCTACAAACGAGTTTTAAGCCTACGAACTTTTGAGTTCGACACGTAGAACTGAAAACATTTTAAAGAAAAAAAAGTACCACCTGGTATGAAAAGTGCTAATGACACTCAAAGAATAGTCTTTATTTCTTTAAATTTCAAACACCACAGAATATTTTTTTAAAGGTTCACAAATACACAAATATGATACACCAAAATAAAGTCTTTACTGAGCATACATTGAGATATGGAGACAGCAGTACTGGTGCAAGGAAAAACGTCTTATCCTGTAACCCTGTTGGGAAAAAAAGTACAAGTTCTGGATTTCTAATCATGGAGCTGGTGATACAATGTCAACAGACATATACTACAGGTCAAAGTTCAGATCAAGGTCAGCGTTCTGACTGTGAAAGCAGTCAGAATTGACACATATACAATTGTATATTTCAGCCTCCTAGAAGGGTAAATTGAATGCAGCTGTCAAGGTTGATAGTAAACTTCACAGACCATGATAATAGGGCTTGCTTCATTAATATCTGTTGACAGCTTAGCAGCAAGGTTCTGAGATAAAAGCGATTTTTAGGCTGTTCACACTGCTAAGCCCAGGCTACAGTGTGCAATATTCCTGCATAAATGCCAAGCTGGTGAAAATTGGTTTTTTCCTCTTTTACCACTTTTTTTCACTAATTGGCAGGAGGGCAGTTGACAGGACCAGCAGGAGAAGGGCTTCAAAGAAGTTTTGCACACTTGGTCTTTAATCTTTGACACCACACAGCATAGACATTCCTGTTTGCTAGCATGGTTTAACCCTTTAAGCGCCACAGTAAATTTTTGTCGCCTTTACAAAATATACCAAAGTCAAATTTTTTCAGATTTTTTCCAAAGTTTTGAAGAAAAACTGTAGTTAATTAAATGTGATGGCCATTTGCTCCAAAATTATCAAAACAAATACCGAAAAATTCATAAAAATTTGCGAAATTTTGCACTAAAATTTTGGTGGGAAAAAGTACAGCACTCAAAGGGTCAACATTCCTGTTTGCTGGCATGACGGTAAACCCTAACCATGGCAAGAAATTTGATTCCATTTTATTTCTTGTTGTTGCAGCAGTGATCCAGTAGATGTGACTGATTCGTGGTTGCTAGTGTCATAAAAGAAATTTCAAACAATACAAGAGCTAAACAGTAAAAAAAAACTAAAAAGAAATATACAATTCTTATTTGAGCACCTTTAACTGTATTCAGACATACCATTGAAAGGTATGATAAACTAATGTAAATTTTTTGTGCATTTTATGGCCAGTTTGTTTTAAGTAGAGCTTCTCTGACTGAGCGCAGGTTACCTTTCAAAAATTAACAGAAAATATTCAATCCCTGAAAACTTAATATAAATATTACATGTGTATTTTCATATTGGGCAGTGTTTTTGATACGGTCAAAAAAAATACTTTCTTGGTAAGCCATGTAACATTTCCATTGTCTCCTGATATGATTGCATTCATTTACACAGTGGAAATCCCTAATGACATCACTGGGATATCACAGCAACATTCACCAGCTTACGGTCCTAAGTTTGGGTTGCAAATACTTTGTGGACACTTCACAAAAAACTTACAAATAACTCTGTATGCTGTTCCTCTGAATGTCTTCAAAGTTGTTTGTTTGAATGAAAATATACGATAATATCATACCAGTATATTGATGGTGAAAATACAGCAATCTGATTGGTCAAGATGTGATACCAGTATATTGATGGTGAAAATACAGCAATCTGATTGGTCAAGATGTGAAAATAAGTCCTACATTTTGAGATACAACACAGTTTTGCACGTGTGCATCCTCTCAATGCAATACACAATCCTATCTCTATCAGTGATTTTCAACAGATATGCAAATCTGTTTCCTGAGGTATCAACGAACAGAGAACACTGATGTCCCCTTACGCATAAACATCACTTGAAATGTTTTGACTGACATCTTTGGTGTTATGAATTCTCTAGGAATGTTTGAAATTCCAGTAAAGCCTTGACAGATATGAGCTTCATACACATTGAGACTAATGTAAGTATTTTAACCCTATTGGGGAGTCTATGTACAGTAAATTGAAGACAGAAAGGAAAGCAGCAAAAATATTACACAAAACAGTCTCTGTTCTAATATGTATATATACACACACCTAGTCTTCTAAACCATTAAAGTATATTTCTTTGAGGCAAGTGGACAAAATTACTAAAAGTTCTCGTTACAGAATAAAAACTTACTTTAGCAGATCTGATCACTCCATAGGCCGACCCTACAGCAATCCTACTAGCCATTATGGTAATATCTATTTTAATGCACTAGACTCCAGCTTATAGTCCACCTCCCATCACAACAACATACCCATCTTTTAATTGCCAACGCTTACTTCTCCTGTTAATTGCTACAAATGATTACAAAGTTAATGAATGATAACATGGAAAAATACATCCCATTACCACCAACCAATGAAGGCGATTACAAATGTGGCATGAAAATACCAAACATGGACAGTTCTCCTATAAATACCCGTGTATGTACATGTAATGATACTGCACTAAATGATCAGAACTATTTCTTGAAATAATAAGGGATGGCTTTAAAAATATTAATGTTACTTTTTAACCTGTAGGTTTCATGAACTTCACACAATGCCCTTTCATATGATAAGTCAACAATATGCTGACTGACAATGTCAAGGTCAACTTCATAATCTTTTCACTTTGGTATCATCTTAACCAGCTGCTGGGTAGTACTGATAGTTTACAACACCGAAGCTATCAAGTAGATCTGAGAGCCAAAGGACGCGCCTTTATATCTTAGGAGGGGATGGTTGAAAATGAATTTAATCTATTGAGAAAAAAAAATCTCAAAACTGTTTCTGGTGCAATGTTGGTTTTTGAATGAAAATGTCCACAGCTGAAAGGGAATTTGGGAAAGAAATTATGCAAAAGTTGAAAAAACTTTGGGACACGAAAAAATATTTACATATTTGGACACTGACCAATCCCTCCAAACATAAAACCAATCCATAAGCAGTAAAAAGACAAAGTTTCTCACTTTACAAATAATATCATTATTATCATTGGTCAGAATTCTCCACGGGTCAGGGATGGGTGGGGGGTGGGAAGGTTTGAAGACTGGGCCACCCCTCTGCTTTTATAACATTCTTTTCACATGTTAATAGCTATGCAAAAGAACACATTTTCACGACAAAAGAATATTCAAATTATTCATAGTTATGGCCACCCCTCTGTTTTTCCAAGTTGTGGAGAACACTGTTACAGTAATGTAGGGGTTGGAGTAATCTAGTCTCAGACTCCACTTGCAGCAATAATATCACTGAGGTATTTCAAAACATCAACTAAAATATTCTATGAATTTGTTCTCCCTGATTTCACATTAATGGAAGGTTCTATTGCACTGAAGTTAACTTTGGTCTACTTGCTATTCCAATCATAGCATAACACCCTTTGGAATGAGAAACAGATATAATTTACACACAGCATGAACTGGATGGAACATTGAACTTTTTCTCAACAATGCATCTAGATTTCTTCTACAGTTGAATACTAACTTTAGTTTAGGCCAATTTCCATTTAGACATTATTATAAAAATATTAGTGTAGATTCCTCTGTATGGTCTCCTCATTAATAACTTGCACCGACTTAATTTCCATGTCTTGTCAATCCCAGTATTTTCTTAGCTAGTTGTGACTTGGATCCGATGGATTCTGATAGTGAACCAACGCACATCCGATACTGATCAGCACTAAGTTCAGGATCGCACGACTTCTCATGATAATGGTGGACCAGAGCTGGGTCGACTGCTCTGAAAACCTGCACCGATTAGAGAAAAATATCTAGTGAGTTGTGATCAAATCAGATGTTGGGATGGCTTTTACAGGGTCAACGATGTACATGCACTGTAATGTATATCAAAGAGAATAAGTGGTAATGACATGTTAACTACAATTCAGCAATCACTGTGGGTGTGATGCAGCAATCACAGGACTCAAATTGCTCCTTTTGTCTTGTGAAACTGGTGTTGCTACAAGTGTTGGTGATAATTATTGAGAGACTGGCATTGCCGCAAGTTGCTCCTTGACAAATACTGGGAAAACAAAGAGGTTGATATTGCTGAAATGAAACAGGTAGTATGCATCTCAAAAGTGATAAGACTTTAAACTTTTAATCAAACTTTCCTCATGGAAACTTTCTTTCCTTTCAAATCAACAATAAAAATGGGGCGGGGGGGGGGGGGGGGGGTTACTGTGCAACTTTTGGTACTAGAGAAACAAATTACCCAAGATGTACTAAAAGGGTGCCATCCCTGTGTTAACTCTATGGAGAAAAATACAATTTTGATTTTCAAAAAAAATTAATGAGGGTGAAAACTTCAAGCACTTTAAAATGAGCCCCTACAAGTAGTTGACCAGACAAGTATGGGAAAAAATATGAGCGTCCAAATTTCTAGTCCCTGATTTGGCATCCCAGGGATTGACATGGCAGATGTTTGTCATTTTTATGACCCCTACATGACCTTGCACCCTGGCATGTTGTTTGGTGGTACCATACGATATTCAAAACTCCACTTTTTGACATCAGAAAAATGAATACTGTTGCTTGAAAGTTGGTTACAGTGGCAATTAAGGACAAGATCCAGTGAACATTGAAGGTTACTTATCTATTATTTAGTTTGTGATCATTTACTAGTAACCCTTTGAGCGCTGTAATTTTCTCCCACCAAATTCTAGTCAAAACTTCGCCAATTTTCATGAATTTTTCCTGAATTTTTTGAAAATTTTGGACCAAATGGACATCACATTTCATTGGCTACAGTTTTTTCTCAAAATTTTGGCAATTTTTGAGTTTATTTTATAAAGGGGATAAAAATAGACTTTTGTGCTCAAAGGGTTAAAGTAAATTAAGGCAAACCTCTGTCTTTATAGCCGAGACTTCGGCTGACAAATCCAGGAAAGCTTCCAAATGCAGGTCACACATGGAATTTTTACCTTGATATGAGGATGGCGGATGAATCTCTTGTACAAATCTACATCTTCTCCGCCCCAGCCACGTATCTTCACATTGAATCCACCAACTGTACGGTATTCCTCATAGTACATGCACACCATACCATACCCATAGTGAATCCAGAAACCTGCACAGGCAAACAATAACACAACATTACTTACACCATTTAACCCTTTTCCTGCCAAGTTCATATTTCACCACCAAGATGGTTAAAATTAATGAAACACAACATATTCCCTATGGTGTATTTTAACATAATATTGAACATTTGAAGGCTGTTAAAAACATAAATACAATATACTTGACTTTTTTAAAGATGCTATAACATACCAAGCCAAGTGGGTGGAAATACGTCATGTTTGAGCTCAATACCGCTTTTTACTGACTTGGCTGAGGGGGAAGTGATACTGTCTGGCAGAAAAAGGGTTAATTTTGGTGATGCTAAGTCATTAGAGGTGCCTATTTTTTGTTTGTAACGTGTTGCATCATTGTTGAATGCTCTGGTGACAATTTATTTTCATGAAGAAATTATATTTTTGGTGATGATTGACTACTTAACATTTACCGCTCATTGACGCACAAAGATATGGTATGTGTGGCTACTGACTGCCAACACCTTGACTTTGTCGAGAAAACAACGCTGCAATTTTTTAATGTATTTTTGGTTATAAAACAAGAGAGGATATTGGCTCTGACTCTACACTAGTATTCTTGTCCGTCCAGTACTGTTGATATTTTTAGTACATACTGACATACATGTACATGTAGTATTAATTGAGAAAATATTTCAAGAGACAAGTCAGCATGACTGCCTGGAATAAAGTTCTTTCTTCCTTGACCTTGACCTTTACATTCACAACTGATTCTCCTGTCATCTGAGTGTATGAACGGCAACTCCTCGGTGAGAGTCCTAATGAGAGTTCTCCATGAAGGAATTTTTCAATCAATTCATATGCTAATAAACTTACAAAAGAGCACATTTTCACAACAAAAGAAAATGCAAATTATACATTGTTATGTAGATGGACCTCCCCTATGATACCAGCATGTTTTCTCACCCAGCATTGAAAAGCTAATGTGCTACATCACCAATGCAGTACAAGATGTTGTTTCCCAAAAATAAATTTTAACTAGCAAAGATAACTAGTATTGATGTGAATATTGAAATAAAGTTTCAACTTACTTGCTCTGTTCTGTTTTTAGACAAGAAATATTTTAAAACATTGTAATGACTTTTTGTTAGCATGGCATATGTGCGAGTGACCTAGATCATACACTGAGAAGGTCAAAGGCTACATTGTAGGTCACGAGAAAAGCAAAAACAGCAAGACAGAGAAATACACAATAAATTGATAACAAATGTGTACCAGCTAACTGTTTGTACATGCACGGTTCAAGTTTTTGCTTTGGAAGAATCAAAGAACAACTAAAAAAACATGGATGAAAATTTTGACAGTGTAAACAATAAATCTTTTTACTGCATGACCATGCACCATGCATCTAGGTCATATACTGTGTGGAAACAGATAAGTCACGTGTACAATTTATTTCCCCTCTCTTTCCTGTCAACTTCATTTCTGCCTCTAGAGCTCCTACTTTGCTGCATAGACAAGGCTGTTCTTTTTTAGCAACAATAGGTTGACCATGCTCAAAAGGCACAATTGAGTGGATAACACTGTCCATGTCCTTGGCTATTCTGTGAGATTCATGAGCCATGCTAGCAAGTCATAAATATTATCAGAGATGCACTATGGCGGTCTCTAGATGTTTTCTCACCATTGTGCTTGTTGATATCCATGCTGGGTGTTTCTGGGCGCTTGTCCTCTTCAAGGTCTTGGTAAATATAAGCTGGATCATACAGGGAAAACACAATGGGAAAGTACACTTGATGTTTCTGCACAGTGTTCAGTCGGCAGCGATCTAGGAAGCCGGCATCAAAGTCAACATCCACATCAGATATGAACAGAAGGGCGTCTGTGGGATACTGCTTGATTCCAAGATCCAGTCCAACGGCACGGGAAAACGAGCCTTTGGACTGAATGTATGTAATGAGAGCATTTGGATATGACTGTTGATAAGATTGCATTATACTTTTCACTTCATTTGCATTATCCTCTTCTGCGCCAGTTGCGCCATCAAAGAGAACCACCAGCAAACTTGTATTTTCATCAGTCTTTAGACAGACCTCTTCATACCTTTGCATGAATGCTTCAAATCTGTCGCTTATTCCAGACACAGTCAAGATGAAGTTCACTCTATTGGACTTGTTTCCGGACAGTCTTGGAGGACTGAAAACTTCGCTGAAGGGTCTGAGCAGATGTACTCTCCTCTCTTCGATCTTCCCCGAGTTAGAGTTCTTAACTTCTAAGTCTAAAATATACTCAGCACCCTTCAGTGAATCAACCTGCCTATAGCCATTTGTCAGCTTCTCAAAAGTATACTGTGGGGAGCCATAACTGTTGATCATCAACAAAGCTTCTGAAAGAATGTCATTGACATCATGTTTGTAGTTTCCTATCAAACCAATCCTCGGGTCGTCGTCCAGATTTTCATAAAGGTGCTTCTCTGTGAAGTACGCCCATCTCAGTACTTCGTACATTGTTCTTGGTTTGAAGTCTTCATGTATGTTGTTCCCATGAGTCTCGGGGTCCTTCTCTGAGATGCGATTCACGTACTCTGCTCCCGGTGAAGTGGCTCGGGGAGAGACGGGACAAGCTGGACATTTTGGGCAAGCAGAGTCAGGATCTAACACGTCAAGCAAGGTTCTTGCTGAGAAACCCAGCATCGAAAAGGTCAGGAATTTGAGGTAGTCTGTGAATCCGTATCGCCTTCTACACACCATTATTTTTGCTTTTTTAAAAAGACCAATTTTGCTTTCTAAGACTCTACTTTGCTGACAGACGAGGTTTATCTATCAAAGGGAAAAGACAAACGCAGGTGAATGAACGATCATCGATTACGAAAAAATAAAAAAAGGATTAATCCAACAACTTTAGTAGACAATTTTAAATAAATAATATGGTTCATTCAAGATTCAATAGCTGTGAGAGCTGTCTATGAGTTTGCATTGCATATTACCATACATGTGTCTCTGAGAACAGACTTAGAATCACATCTTTAAAACCAAATGCGTATGTTCATTTAAAGTGGCAAAACATTTCAGAGTACAGAACTCAGTGAACATAGAATTAAGTATATCACATTATAGAGCGATATCAATTAACTGTTGACTTTACGGGTAACAAAAATATTCACAACTTGAACATGAAATATTGCTATCTGAAACATGACCGTCACAAATACGTGTTGTACTCGTCCTTACAGTGCTCTTAATAATCATAAAGTTCACCATTTAACATCGCTTGTATAGTGACAAACTACAGGAGTATTATGCTCAAGTCACAAAGATATGCTGGACAAGGGAGTAAAGATGACCTAAATTGATGCGCCGAGAAGTGGCCTCTTCCATGATAGCAATTTAGTAACTCACCGGGTTTGCTCTGTAGATACCGGTAACGACGTGTCGGCTGCGTGGTAAGTGCGTCCACCAACCCTCGATATACTATACCGATAAATGTCGGGGACACTGTGAGAGGGATCGCGTTATACCAGAACACGATAGTTGACATTTCCCAATGTCCGCGTCTGATTATTCTGAACCCGGCCTGGCGCAGTGTGATGCACGCATGCCTGTAATGATAACAGATGCAGAAACTAAGTTCAATGTTTATGGGACCAGGTGCCTGGACTGACCTCTGGTTCCTTCTTCAATGGTGTCGAAGGAGCCTTCGCGTGAACCTCTTGACCTCATTCATTACACTGGCATTAAAGAAAGGGATGTGAGACATTCACTTTGGCTGAACAGAACGTTTCCAGTGATCGATGATCTAGCTCTGGATTCGCAGGCAGCGAACAGGCGATGCCATTTTGATAGGTAAATATTTGCTAGTCGTTGTTCATTTCTCATTTCATGAAATTTCCTCGGGCCAGTGTCAGCCGCTGTCGATACATAAATGATAAACTACTGAAACACATAAAGCGCATCTGGTTCTCCAAGTTACGCTTTGTCGCTCGTAACGATTCCAGACTTTTTGTGATAACACCACAGCCAGCCGCTGCAAACGCGGCGTTAACGCGTAGCGCTAGCGGTGCTGTTTGAAGAGCGCCCCCGTTTCTGGGTCAAAGGTCAAAAGACATGCTCAGCGGAAATTGGAAATTTGGCGCACATTGCAACATAAAAGAGATAACACCAAAACTAACCGGTGCGCGGTGTTGAGATTGCCATCAACAGACACCGCAGTCCTGTTGCTTTACTAGTGTGAGTGTTTATGGGAATGGCAGAAGACGTAGAGAGTAAGGTACGGAACCCAAACAGCCATCAAAAAGATAAAATTCGTTTGTGATAGGACATCTGGAACAGTGGAAGTCAAGGGCCACGGTAAACCGGATGTACAAGCAATCTAATGTCATTCACTGTGTCGTCGCTCGATGCGATGTCCCAAGGAATATGCTTTTAGTAGCAGCGTGAACATCCTAGCTACAAGTCTAACGTCACAAATGGCGGCTTTCCGATCGTTTGGTTCACATTTTCACATCCAATAGAGAAGTGCAGTTTGGCAATGTTTGGGTCGTAATCGCATTATATGTTGTATTTATAATCGATATAAAACCCTGGAGTTGCTGCTGAAACAATAAGATGGCATGGCGGGACGTACTAGTAGAGAACCCACCATCAAACTGAACCCAGAGTCTGAGGAGGGGAGGGGGTCTATGCCTTACATTGTAAATAAGCCAATGTGATGACATTTGGATACCTACTTTACAAAGTTCAAATCGCATAGACACCGTGAAAATAGTTTTCAGAATCAAATAATTAACACAACGATTTGAAAGTCGCTCCATGCTGCAGAAACATCTGTATTTTGTAATAGCTCTATGATGTACAGTGGTACTGAAACTGCATGGTTTTGTAGCACAAATGACCCCTGCATTTCACAAGATGCGTTTCTGGTTTATTTATATTAAAATATACGCCTTGTAACACTTTGATGATTATGGATGACATGTTCCCTTGGCAAGTGAACTCTCTTAGTCCCGTGTTTAGTCCATAGTCACTTTGTAAAACCAATTCCTCCTATGGTACTTTGCCACCTACCATTTTGTGCCTAAACTGGCTTGTACCCACATCACATCCCAGGATCATGCCAGTACCATCTTGTGCCAAAGTGCTTAAACCAGTTTGTCTCAACATAGACAGTAGACTGTCTATGGTGTCAAACCCATTCAGTAACCATAAGCCCGTAGGATTTAAGCCGCACAACAGTTTCTTACAACTTTACTGAAACATACACCATCCAACACCACAGGACTTTTCATTGAGCAGAAGTATATGTATGGTATATGTACACGTAATGTAACATGCCAAGTACCAAAGGCTTACCTTTCTGCTTATCATGAATGACAAGATAGCAGTAATTTTCAAAATTGAAAGGTCATTCTATTCAAATCTATCATATTGATCTCAGTTTCTATCTGAAATCCAGGTATAGCAAGTTCAGTCGTTTCAGGAATCCATAGATTATCCATGTTAAATAGAATACCTTCACTACAATGATATAGCTTGCAGTTCCAACACATCAACCCCCCTCCAACAACAGAACCCTTCTTGGGCAAGAAACACACACACAGTTTCAGTACTGCAGTTTCCTAAACACTGAACAGTTTAAATAGTGAGTTTGCAACTAGCACTAAGGACATGACTTTCTTTGGACAAAGTTTGATTGGAGGAAATTACATCCAAGGAAAATGGACGGAGATAAAATGGTACACCGGACAAGTGGTTATATTGCACTCTTGATTTTAAACAAACCTTTTTCTTGTTTCTTACAGATGTCAAAATTTAAAAATGAATTCTTTGCAGAGGTGAGTAGATTTCTCAGTGCCAGTAATATTATTGACATGTGAGTGTAGATAGTCTTATATCCTGGAAATTGTACATCAATCTTTTTTTGCTTTGATGGTGGGTCATTGCCCTCCTCTGCTCTCTTTTGTCCTTTGTGTTTCATCATACTGCTTGCGATTATTTTGATTAACATTTTACTGATCCTCCCAATGACAGATCTTGATTATGATTTACTGGAGAACATCTCAAACATTTCTTTTAACAAGTTGATTGCCTTTATGTTAATGGGAAAAGGACTGCAAAGTTGATGTTATTAATCAATGGGTGTATGCAAAAAATAGATTAACGTAGTGGATGGTATAACCTTAATGAAACTTCTTGTCAGGAGGTCAATGTTGAAGATAGATTTCCAAAATTTTGACCAGGATATGGTAAACTCTTTGCCAAATGAACTTTAGATAAATCAAATGTATATGAAACATGTGTCAGTGTAGTGGTTGTTAAGGTAGTTATTGCAATGTTTAATCAATTTTTCAGTCATTATGACGTAGATTTGATGGGCCATGATGCTGTCAGAAAGCTTGAAATAACACTGTAAGTTACTGGGTCAGTGCATTCTACATTACAAGCAATACACTGAACACTCATTTCAGCAAGGTCTGGTCTGTGATAGAGGTACTTTGATTTCATTAGCACCAACAATGAAATCAGTTCACTGAATCTGAATATTTTTCCTTTACAGGCAGAAAAGCAAGTGATGGAATTTTTTCCAAATAAGGTAACAGAACTGGATGAAATGTCCAAGGTATGTCTAATTTGATTCACCCAGTCTTTCTTTTTGATCAAATCTCATGCAGATGACTGCACTTAGTTATGACATAATTTGTAGTTTATTGTATAGATACAATTCTATTCAGCCAAATTCTGATACTGATATGGTTGTTCATCTAGCATAATTTTTATCATTTTATCATTTGTGGCATTATCTGCCGACTTGCAATATTATGTCAGATGTCTTTCTGTCAAAAGCCCCTGATGATGTACTCCACCCTGATCAATTAAAATCAAAATTTAATGGATAAAACTTGTCACATTTTGACTGGTGGAAATCATTTCTACAAAATAGTTAACACCTTAACACGATCCCAGGGTTCTCTACAAGAGGGGACTTTTAGGGGTGGGCCACCACTCTGTTTTCGGAGCATCTATTCATATGTTAATAACTCTGCAAAAGAATACATTTTCACAACAAAACATTATGCAAAGTATGTATTGTTATGTAAATTGACGTCCCTCTGTTTTTCCAAGCTTTGGAGAACACCGACAACTTTCTACATGAATTCCCAAAAGGATGTGATCAATGAAGTCATACATACTAGCACAGTCGTGTAGAGGTCATGTAGAATCCAATTATTGCTGTGATGATATATAACTGAAGTAGGCAGTCATTCTGTAATTTTGGAATTTTTGTCTTGCAGGGTGAAATGTTCAGTATGAGCACTATGAGTAAGATAAGTGTCAAGCTCAACATACCAGTACCAGATCCTGTGCTTATCAATAGTCATGAGGTATGTAGGCAAGTCATGGTAACATGGATTGAATAACCTATATTGCTTGAAGGCAGTATGTGCCTCGAGAGATAAAAACTGAATGTTTGCTTTAACTTTTTTCAAGGAAACTTTCAACCATCTTTTTACCAAATCAAGAATGAACATTGGGGATCACGGTGCAAAGTTTGGTACCAGAGAAACAGATCACCTAACATTTACCTATATTTGAAATTCAAAATGGCTGCCATTTCTAAGTTAACACCATGGAGAAAAATAAGAAATTTTATTTCGGAGAAACTAAGACAGTGTTAGTGTTTCTGACTCAAAGAGGTTTTAGTGAGCCCCACAGTAAAGAATTGTGAAAATTTGAGAGTCTGACACTGAATGTCCCAAGAGGCTCAGTCAACCTTAAGAAGCAGACTGAAGCCATTTTGATTGGCATAGTTTGTATGTTTATGTTTGAAAAGCAAAGTGTGAGTTCCTGGTGACTTCTGATAAACAAGATCATGTGACGCTTTGAAATGCAGTCTGTACTTTTCAACTGGATACACTGTATGTCTTGGTTTGAGTGATACACATCTAACACAATATGTAGCGAACATCCATATTTCATAATTAAGGTGCAATGCAGATCGGAGACAGGTATGGGGACTCTCTAACTTTTGCAGTACTTTTTCTGCCTACCACTTGTTGGGGCTCATTTTGAAGCTCATGGAGCTAGTAAAGGCTTCATCTTTTTATCTTTGTGAAAATCAAAAATTTAATTTTTACCCATAGAGTTAAAACTGGGATGGATTTTGACCACTTTGAATTTCAGGTGTCAGTAAATATGAAGTAATTTGTTTCTCTAGAACCAAATTTTGTACAGTGATCCCAGATTTTTATTCTTGATTTTAAAAGGGAATGATTCAAAGTTTGCTTTGGAAGTTACAGCAAAAGTGTTGGTCTTAAGTACGGTATGGTGTCTAACCTTTTACCAAGGCATTGACCATTAATCTTTTGACCAAACCTTGTCAGCCTTTCGCAGAGGCACTGAAATGAACTTTTCCGACCAAACCATGTGCAGAGGTTTTTGAAAATGCCAACAAAACTAAGGCCTGCACTATCAATTTTCAGTGAAAACTCTGAGAAAAAATGGATTCACAGGTGTACAGTGTGCATGCAGCCTGAAATCTTTACATTTAGTCCAATCTGAGAATATTGCAAAAAGACTGACATACCATAGCGGCATTGTAATATTGCAATTTACACAAGTCTTGAGAAATGCAAGGACCTTCTTTGCTCATGTTCATGTAAAATCACACTCTTCAGATCAGTGTATTTTCTTAACCATGGTTCAGTCCATACCAGACTTTTCTTTACGTACTTCTCAAATTATTTTACAGGTAAATCCACCACTGAAGAAAAGGAAAGTAGATGAAAATGACAGCATTCAGGGTAAATACATTTTGCTTGAATTGAAACTTTGGATCAGTGTTCTCCCCAGGCCATTTTAGCGTAGCGGTCCCGCTACGCTTTCACCTCTCCCCGCTACGCTTTGATTCTCCCCGCTACGCTTTAAAATATTCCCGCCATCCTTTAGTTCACACGCCAGCACGCTCTGCATAGCTACCAGCTGTTGCATGCATTGTCTATACATAGCGCTCACTGCATCTTTCAACCTGGTGAAAGAGTGGAAGGTGTGAAGTATGGTATGCGTCCGATAACTTGTTCGTAAGTGTTGAGAGGAACGTTAAAACAATAGAAGAATTGGCTTGGTTGTTCACAAGTTTTCATTCTACAATGACTATTACGACCAACAAAGACGTTTAGTCGGTATACATCGAGTACAAGTATTCACAGAGTTAGGCGGTGTAGCACTAGCGGGGCCTTTGATCACAGTCCCATGCTTTGATCAACGAAATGGACTGCAAAAGAAACAAAAGAAGCAGTTGACTTGTGAGGTTGATTATGATTTTACAACGATAATCTTTTTTTTTGTCCGAGTACGATCACGATCGCGATCGAGTTCACATTGCATAAATTCCAATATGGCGGCGGCCATGTTGGCCGACGTGTTTATAACGTGTTGACATTGATCCTGGCGTCGCGTGTGGTTCCACTCTGACATGTTCTCTGAAAGATTTTACACCTGATTTTCGAGTGATTTTAGTCGTACTTAGTTCATGTCTTGTGATCATGTTGGTGGTATTTTAAAATCAAGAGTCGAACGACGATGTTCAGTGGCAGTGGTAGTTACGCGGGGGGGGGGCTGGTTGAAATTGATCCCCGTGATGAAACATTATTCGCGGTGTTTGTCGTTCAAAAATGATATAAAACTCAATTACATTTGAATTGTGTAAAGCTTAAACTTATGAATTTTCCTCTTTGTTGGCAATTTTTGACAATTTTATTAGCAATATATGTATTAATGAAACTCCAATCAGACGAACCATTTCTTGCTTTCAATCTGAACTTGCTGTTACTGTTTGAATCTTCTATTTTAATTGCAATTGTACTATACTGTGATGATTTATTTAAGTGTAATAAAGAGTTTCCATGATGTTCAAATTGCATACTTGTGTTACCATTGCATTTTGTTGTGAGTGTACATGAATGCGTGGGTGCATGTGCAAGCTTATATCGATATGCAAATATAAATTAATGATATGCAAATGGTTATGCAAATTAGCCGCTACGCTTTTGCTTGATCCTGGGGAGAACACTGTTGGATGTAAGAGATATAGCATTAGTTCCTGGGTGTTTTGGCTGTGTACATTTACCTATCTCAAATTACACATATTAAAAAAAACATGTCCCATTCTTGAGTTAGCTTGGTGAAAAGGCCAGCTACTGTGTTCTTGCATTCAATGCACACTGCATGTTGCTTCTGGGTGTACTGAATTGTCATGTGCATTGGCTGTGTATTTTCTGCATAACAATGTCTTCAAAAAGATATGCAGAGTACATGTACAATTGTACATGTAAGAACACGAGAAAACTGCAAAAACACTGTTTCTGTTTTTCAAGTTGACCATTAACTTCAGGTAGTATGGCAATCAAGAAATTGTGAGGTTCATAGCAGCAACTCATGCTTGACTCTAGAGTACTTTCTGTGCAAAGGTTCAACCTTTGTGGTTACTGAGTTATGGACAAATATGTATATTTCAGGTCAAAGGTCATTGAGGTCACGTGACATTTTGTCAAAAAAATTGTATTGTGAAGTTATCCCTATATACCCAAAAATCGGACCTCTAGCTCTATTGGCTCGCTCAAAATTAGATATGCACATAATTAATAAGGTACAATATGTGGCTTCATAAGGTGTCTTTGGTATAATAAAATAACACATGATTGCAAGGGCAAGATCACAATTTGTTGCCTGCTCTTTGGCTGGTGCTCATGATGGAAATATTGGATGATACCTTCTCCTTCGGCGCTCGGGCATCATTAATAATACCATCATGAGCTCCATCCCTTGGGCAGGCAACAAATGTGATCTTGCCCTTGCTGGCGTGTGTTATTATTTATTATTACACCTCACTCATTCAGCGTGCACTGCCATTGGTTAAACACGACTCACGTGACATGTAAAAGAACGTGATGATGCCCTCTGCGAATGTGATGATGCCCTCTGCGAACTTGATGATGCCCTCTGCATTTGATATTACATGGATGACGTCATTTTACTTACTGCGCATCCTTTCTGCGCAAAACAAATTGTCGTTCGCTTGTTGTACTTTGCAGTCGGCAACTTATGGCTGTGAAACGTCATGCAGAGCTGTCACCGGCACAGTTAGACGATATTTTGATGCAAGTAAACAGCAAACGAACGAACATGGCAACAAGGAATGCAATTTCTGTGTTCAGCGACTATGCAGGCAACATATTTGGAAATGCCACCGAGGAAATCGGCAAACTTTAGCGGCAACCCTAGACTCGGCACTGACAACATTTTACGCTGAGGTCCGGACTCAGAAGGCGAACTGTACTCGAAGAAGTCTTTGTGTTTTTGTTTCTTTGCATGTTTGCTTGTTCGGTGTAATAAAAATAATAACACATGAGAGCTTGGGCAATATCACGATTTTTGCCTGCCCTCGGGCTGGTGGTCATGATCGAAATACTGATGATGCCCTCGCCTACGGCTCGGGCATCATCAGTATTTCGATCATGACCACCATCCCTTGGGCAGGCAATAAATCGTGATATTGCCCTTGCTGGCGTGTGTTATTATTTAAACATCAACTGAATCCATATGTTCTGTTGTTTTACCAGGTACAAAAGTGCTAGGCCTGCCAGAGGGCAGTGTCCCATGCAACCATCACATCCTTGCAATGGTGGCAACACTAAAACCCAGCATATGCACACTTATTGACAAGTGCAACCTCATCAAGATGTGGGTTCAGCTTTCAATACCAAAAATCGAAGATGGTAATAACTTTGGGGTTTCTGTCCAGGTTTGTGATACATGTACCATTGTGTGGTGTCGTCTGTTTGTGATACATGTACCCTTATGTGATGTCCTCTGTTTCTTCAGTGTATACTCAGAATATGAATAATTTTCTGTATGGAAGAAATATTTCATCAAAATGCCTTCATCATGGACTGAAAGATTAAGTTGTATATGGGTTGCTGCCAACTCCAACCCAAACAATGACGGAAGACTATATAGGTTATCACATTGAACTCAAAGAAATGAAGTACTGCCAACTGACACAGTAGGCTTCTCAAACACGCAAAATGAAGTTATAGCCCAATTTAAATAGAAATCAAGCCCAGTTACATTATAACAAGGAGCACTATCATCCCCTTCCAGAAGCTGTGTGGGCGGTCTTCTTACCCCAATAATGCTGTCAATCAACTCAACTGTACAATATGATTGGTTCCAACAAGATTTTGTTGGAGAACGGATATTCAACTATGCACCTTCAGTCGTTGTTTGGGTTTGAGTGTGTGGAGACCCACACACAACTGAATCTTTCAGTCTAGCCTTCATTATCGAAACTTTTAAATAACTCTGTTAATTCTTAATTTCTCAAATCCCTTGCATACCAACGTACAACATATCAACAGTATCCTGGTCAAACCAAGTGCAAAGAGTACATTAGTGAGATTGTACATGATTGAGATTGTCCCAATGATACAACTGTTGCCATTTTTAATTCTTGATTTATTGGGCGGAATAAATTATTAACTCAATAATACAACTGTTTCCGTTTGATTTTTTGATTTATTCAGCTGAGTAAATTAATTACTCTTTTTCAGCCAGACAGTATCACTTCCCCATCTGCAAAATCAATAAAAAGCAGTATTGAGCCAAAATCACGTATTTCCACCCATTTGACTTGGTCTGTTATAGCAGCTTTAGTTTGTAAAACTCATGTTTACAGTATCAATGTCTTCAGGGTCCTTCAAATGTTCAATTTTTTGTGAAATTGTAATAAATAGAACTTGTGTTTCACTGGTTTTAACCAACTCAACTTGATGGTGAAACATGAACTTAGCAGGATAAGGGTTAAGACTGAATACTTGCTCTGCCTCTTTCATACGACCATATCCATTTGCTTGCTTGGGTTTTGCCCATCTTGCAGGAAGACACTTTGAGTGAAATCAGACAAGTTGAGAGTGAGGCAGCCTCGTACTTGGACCAAGTATCGCGATACTACATAACCAGAGGCAAAATAGTGTCCAAGGTCGCCAAGTACCCACATGTAGAAGACTACAGACAGACGATTACTGAATTAGACGAGAAGGAATTTATTAGTCTACGATTGGTTCTCCTGGAACTGAGAAATCACTATGTAAGTAAGGTGATTCTTTTGAGGAATGGACTGTTAGATGCAATTAAAAAATTGCTGATAACTTTTCCCCGCAGCCTTGCTGATTTTAAAATCAAAATATACATATAAATGTCGGATGAAAGTGTATCAATTTTGTAAAAGAACAGTATGCATGCCATATGAAATCGCGAAGAAGTACTTTGCCAATATTTTTGAATGCAGAAAAATTTATATGTGAGCATTCTATTCACCCACTCAAATACAAATACCGGCTTGTCAATGTCAACATGTGAACAGAATGAATAAAATGACTGTGGAAACCAGGCAAGTATTTTGCAATGTACCAAAACTCTCTGTTGATATTGCCTTTGACATTATACATCTCAGCCGGTACTGTACTCCTGCCATACAATGAAGTCAGACATACATGTAAACCCCTGTATTTAGTAACATTATACCTGTATATTTGTAAATCAGTTAAGATGTCTGTTATGTTACATTGGCATACTTGACGCGCCAGTGTGCATTCAGTGCATGGAATTCTTTCTTTTATTGCAGTCCTCTTTGTATGACTTGATTACCAAGAACTTGGAAAAGATCAAGAAACCTAGGGGATCCAATACAGACTCCATGTACTAAAGAGAAGAAACCTAGGGGTTCCAATGGCATCATCAGTACAGCTTTTCAGTGTCTAGGAAAAGTATTGAAACATTGGTCGGTGGAATGGATCGTACGACTGAGAGAATATTACAAGTCTTTCTTCCCAAAAATGTTTTGTTTTGTTTTTGTTTATTTTTTAAAAGACATTCAGTGACAAATTGGCACGAAACTTGTTGAAAAATTTTGTATTTGCAGATGGATGTATTTAAATAAAACACTAAGTTGTTCAAGTTGTTGTCAACATGGATTGAACATGTCTTCTGTTTGTTTCCAAGTTTATACAACAGTTTGTTGTCTTTCTTTTTCTGTATTATTTAAAGTCAGTCGCATAATATGTCTACCTCCCTAGTTCAGCGTGATTTACAGAGTCGAGAACAATTCGTGAGAGATTCCATGTTCATAGACTGCCCTTATGAAATGTGACAGCGTGAAAGAAATGGTATCAAGTGATGCTGTATGGCAAGTTGAACTGAAACGCTGTGGGACAAGATGTGAGAGTTATGTCCCCTCTAGAGGGCGCTGTGGCTGAGCGTGATTGAAAGTCCAATGATGTACCTATACTGGTGTGAACATAGTCGATATGTACAAGATCTTTCCATTGTTTTTGCACAAATAAAGGACAAAAGTATGTCAAACGAAATAACATAGTCATCATTTCTGTCCCGCTGACTCAAAACTTCAAGGATTCAAGCCTTCCCTCTGCTCATCAACTTCATGATAATGATAATGATCAATTGAGAGGAATTATGTTACGTAGAGCACCTATTCACCATGCACAACCAGATATGAACTGAAAATGCTCAGTGTTTCATATATATTGCATTTATGTGCAAGTTTGAACCTTTGCTACATGCTTTGCTACATTTAAAGTGTTATGATCAACACAATGAATTTCACCACAGATCAATTCTAAAGGTCATTAAGTATTCAAATATGTAATTAGCTGAAATAAAAATAATTAATTTCTTTGAGTACTGTCATTGTATCACAATATAGCATGTGTAATTACCTTTGGTCAAGTCCTTCAAGCTCTATATGCCAAACCGTGAAAGCTTGTTAGCTATTTATGCAAATTATGAATTAGCTGACATGAAAATGCAAAATGACTTTCAATACTGTTATAACCTGGTATAATGATCAATGTACACAGCATGTTTCGCCAAATTTTATCAAGTAAATGCCAGTATATATCCCTAATTTGGAAGGTTCATTAATATGCATATGGGAATTGGCTGAAAAAATGTCAAATGACTTTCAACAAGTCATCGTTGATGACACAGTCCCCACTTGTTAATGGGTATTTTGATTACAGGTCCTCAGAGAGGATAGAGTCCTCTTCATTAGGTCTGTGATAAAAATACTTTTGAATGAATTCGCTTGATACATGTCTGAGTTATGGTTCAAAATGGCCGCACAGTGGCCATATTGGATTGCATCACAAAACAAATTGATGTGCATAGCTATGGCATAGGTCAATGTCCTTGTACCAAGTGTGAATAAAATCGGTTGAGATATGCCTGAGTTATGGCTCTGTACATGAAAAAATCGTAATAAAATGGCCGCCTGGCGGCCATATTGGATAGTATCACAAAACAGATTGACGTGCATATGTATGACATAGGTCAATGTCCTTGTACCAACTTTGAATAAAATCGGTTGAGATATGCCTGAGTTATGGCTCTGTACATGAAAAAATCGTAATAAAATGGCCGCACAGCGGCCATTTTGGATCGTATCACAAAACAAATTGCCGTGCACAGCTATGACATTTGTCAATAAGCTTGTACCAACTTTGAATAAAATCGGTTGAAACGTGCCTGAGTAATGGCTCTTTACATGAAAAAATCGTAAATAAAATGGCCGCCTGGCGGCCATATTGGATCGTATCACAAAACAATTTGACGTGCATATCTATGACATTGGTCAATGTCCTTGAACCAACTCTGAATAAAATCGGTCGAAACATGCCTGAGTAATGGCTCTGTACATGAAAAAATCGTAATAAAATGGCCGCCTGGCGGCCATATTGGATCGTATCACAAAAAAAATTGACGTGCATAGCTATGACATTGGTCGATGTCCTTGTACCAACTTTGAATAAAACCGGTTGGAACATGCCTGAGTTATGGCTCTGTACATGAAAAAATCGTAATAAAATGGCCGTCTGGCGGCCATATTGGATCGTATCACAAAACAAATTGACGTGCATTGCATATCTATGACATTGTCGATGTCCTTGTATCAACTTTGAATAAAATCGGTTGGAACATGCCTGAGTTATGGCTCTGTACATGAAAAAATCGTAATAAAATGGCCGTCTGGCGGCCATATTGGATCGTATCACAAAACAAATTGACGTGCATCTGTATGACATATGAAGTAATCCTTGTACCAAGTTTGAATGAAATCACTCCAGGCATCTCAGAGATATCTGCGTGAACGGACGGACGGACGCACGGACGGACGCACGCACGCACGGACATGACCAAACCTATAAGTCCCCCCGGACGGTGTCCGTGGGGACTAATAATCTTGTATCATAGTACCTTTAATGTACATAGCAAGTTTTGCCAACTTGGTCAAGTCAAAACAGATAAATATCGCTAATAAATGCGGGATATCGGACCGCAGGCGGGCGAAGATTGCATTATAAGCGCGCCAACCCAAACTCACTGCATGGACATCACATTTACGAAATCGAAGTCCAAAGTCAACTACGTCATTGTTAGAATAAGAGAGGTTTTCCATCACACGGGAGCATACCACCACAAATTTTGCACAGATGGCGTTGCACTGGCATTGAAAAAGGGTGCATGGGAGCATGGGAACGCGGGCAGTTTCCCTCGCTATGGGTAGGAAATGCATTGAGCAAGACACACTTCCGGGTTCGCAAAAAAACGAGGATCCCATTTACGGGGCGCTCAAATATAACTATTTGCTGTGATACATAGCAGAGGCGTATATGTTTGTGATGCTGAGAATAACATCAGTAATAAATGACGGGTTTTAAAAGTTGACGTTTTTTGCGATGAAACAGACTTCTGAAGGTAGCTCGCTTGGGGAACACGTCATCCCGGCCGCTGTCCGCTTTGACCCCAGTAATTCACACTGGTTTTGGTCGGCCCCAGGTACCCAAGTCACTTCGACCCCGTCACACTTTTGCCTACATGTCCACGGAGACGATTCAACATGTTCCACAACAAAGCCAAGACAAAAATTGAAAATATCAATAAAATGGCTTCACAAAGGCTGAAATACACGATACTCGATGAAGTATGAAGTTTATGAAATGAAATCAAAATTGACAACACAAGTGTTTGTCTCGGTAATACCACTTGAAGTTGAACTATTCTACAGACTGTTTTTTCCATACAGTGCAGTATTTGTCAGTGACAAATTAATCTTTCCAATACATTTTTTTGCGATGAGCTGGAAATTTGATTAATATCGAGTTAATGTACATAAATATTCCGTTATTTACTGGGACACGTTTATTTTCTTGATCCGCTATCTGCGGACTACGTGCTGAAGTACATTGACTGTTCATGTCAACGATCGTTTCTCCCTCTGCAGAGTTTCTGTATCCCGTTCAACAACGCTGTACCTCGATCACACGATAGTGACGCTATGTAGCTGTGCAGTATTGAAACTTATCATAAAATGGCCACCTCGTCTAACAGTAACACGTATTGTCGGGATTATCGTACGGAAAAAAGACTGCAAAAGTAAGACTTATGAATCTTCATCAGAATTGAACACATCATGATTGTACACGAGTATCAACCGTGAATGCACGTTGAGCTCGGCAGTTACACAAGCATGGTACGCTACATGCATAGCCCTACGAGTATGGCGACGGTGTCCGGCTTTGGCTACGCCGCCTACCGGAGGTGGGAGGCGGCGTAGCCAAAGCCGGACACTCTCGTCATACTCGTAGGGCTAGCTACATGCACTGCCGCGATGCCGATCGTATGCATTCCAAGGCCTATCCCGGAATTTGTTTCACAAACAACCTCAAAGGAGAGCAAACATACTTCTATGGACAATGACGAACACGTTTCTTGGCGAAGCAAAATCAAAACAGTGCAGAAGTACATGAAATAGGTCATGGCCTTGGACTCTGTGCACGAACCTGATTGGACACTTCAATACCTTTGACCCAAAGTTATTATTCATCAGCACTTCCATGCCATGAGGCTAGGTAGAGAACGTATGTACTCATTTCTGGCGATCGAGCAGCGAGGGAAACAATCAATTACCAAGGATAAAGCTAATTTGCTAAACGATATTTTATCTTGAATAGTGAGTTGAATGAGTAATAAAATATCATATTTTTAATGTTCAATAGAGGTTGAAACATGGAGGGACCGTGGTTGAAACCAGAGCTATCCAGCTGTAGCCAACCTGGACAAGCACATTTCACAGCGCCCTCAAACAGTCGATTGTTTTCACTTGTCATACGCGGCGTAACAGAAAAATTAAAACTTTCATAACTTCATTAATATCCAAGCCACGCCCACCAAAACCTTTCCAGTTCTAGCCATTTGAATTCTGAAGATGTCTACCAAATTTGACTGAAATACGTTCAGCCGTTTTTGAGAAAATGGACCAACAGACAGACAGACAGACAGACACACAGACAGACAGACAGACATCGCTGCGACATATGCTCACGTGTTCACACGTGAGCAAAAAACAGCACAGTCAAAACTGCTGAGCTAATCTCCACTCTTAAAAAGAGTGGTTCAACAAGAACACCTCCTGCTGTAGAGTTCATGAGCACTAGCATGTGTACATACCATTTTTAGCTCACATTTGGTGTACCAATGTGAGGTTATCTTATAAGCTGAATCAGTTCATTTGCATCTGATTTGCATGTCCGTCACACACAAAGGCTCCCATACCGCCAAAGCTACCATCTCAGTATTTGGTGTACAGGTAGATGCAGGGGTTGAGATGTGAATTTGTTCAAATGAACACATCAGTGTCAAAAATGTGCAAATGAGGTAAGGAAAAGTGAAATCCTGCAAATGTGCAGGAGGCATGCCAGTGAGAAACAGGCCAACTCCACTGATCTTGACTCATTTCCTGTCATTGTTTATGAACTGTTACATGTTATCAGACCAGCTGCAACCATAGACAGTAGATGGGGGAAGACCGTTTATACTAAACTAAGAGGGGCTAGTTTCTGCTATGCATGTTGCTTAAGTTGACCTCCAGTACCTAAAGTTAGACCTTAATTACTTTTGTCATTCTTGTTTTTCTGGTTTAAATATTTCTTGTTGTTTTTCTGGTTGTACTGTGCAGAAAATTTAATCATTGCCATAACATCAACGTAGAATTTTCCTCCACTGAACAGATAGAAACAACATTTATTGTTGATCATTGGTAACCCATACTGATATATACCAATTCTGATCAAATTTGAGCGACACCGTATAATTGCGGTATTTTTAACGTGTGCACCCAAAATTAAGGGAAGGCAAAGAATACAGAGCATTAAAAAGAGTATCAAATCTGATGTGAGCGTGAATCATTCTCATTGTCAATTTAATGATCACCATGGCATTAAATCACTTCTCATCAAACCTGAGAAATTCTTGTTTCATTCCAGAGCAAGTTAAAAAAAATGATTGAAGAGAGCAAATCTTCATGTAATCTACACTTTACAAACAATGTCACATATCTTGATTTTTGCAGATAGCATGTAGATGGTAGATTCAAATTGTACATGTGTCGACGATGGATAACTCCTTATTTTGCATATCTTAGCAAGTATGTGTGCTCAAAAATGGGCATACAAGAATGAAAATTTACCATGGAAAAGATGCTACTGAGAGTGGTAAAGAATTGCCTGTTGGGTAGCAGTGAAATGTAACATACTTCAGTGTAGGAGAAACCTTTAGTGTCTATTCCACACACATTTGAGCATCAACACTGGGTGGCCAGCGTAGGATGGGGGAGTACCGAAGAACCGATTTGTACTGAGGGATTTACCGTCTCCGTTGTGTCTTGTTGTTTGTTTTTTTGTTTGTTGATGAATTCATACATACATCACTAACAGCTGAAACTTTGAACATGAAGATGTATGTTTCATTTGACATCAAGCAATTAATAAAACAAACTTTTAATAGAATGAAAGCCAGATCAGCATATACATAGGCCTACTCTGCCAAGACAAAAACATACAACTATACAGAAAGTCATATTTGAGCATGCATGTCTGTTTTATTTCTTGTTTTGTTTCAAACAAACATGCATCTTCATGTTTTAGTCAAGTTATTGTTTACTCTTTGCAAGTATTCATAAACCACAGGGAATAGAGTAATCTTGTTGTTGTTGTTATTGTTGTTGTTGATGGTGATGATGATGATGATGACGATAATAAAAAATATTAAAAAACAATGTGTCATTCCTTGTTGTTTGGCGATGTTGTAGATAATTGTAAAAGAAAACCGTAATCATGACAAAAAAATGACGTAGGTCGCCCAACGTCACTCCCGTCCTATTATACAACTCTATCATCATTGCTATCAAATTCCAACATTTCCTCCTGCAGCTTTCTCCTTAAGCCCTTTTCTCTTAATTCTGCATTTCTTCGCAGTTTTTGTTCTTTTTTCAACAGCTCTATAACCTCAGCTTTGTCCATCATTTTTAATTTCTTATATCTGCTGCTGTTATTATCTTCATCACTTGCACGTACCCTTGCATTCATTTTTCTCTTTAACAGTAGGCATTTTGAACAGCATGTTGACAAGCGGCAGAAAAGTTCACAGCTGTTGCTTCTCATTTTGGTTATTTCTCTGTCTGATATTTTCCATTTCTCACTGTGGCCTTGACTGGTAACTGTCGATCCGGTCCACTCAAACCCAGAGCAAAATGATGTATTTGATATCATATCCATTAAAGCATTTATCTGATGAACACTTGAACCATTCTGACAGAAAAATTCTGAAACTTTGAAGCCTATGTCCTCAAGATTTACAGTGCGACTCCCATACTTGACTGCAACAGTGAGACCACTTTCTTCTCTCTTCATCTGAACTTCTGTCACAATACGGCAACCATTCACTGTGCTTGTTGTGGTAGATATTTTTACCCATACTAAAATGCCATCACTGTTCAAATGAGGTGGACTCCAGCCTGATGGACAGAAGGATTTCAGGGTTTCCCATGACATTCCATCACTTTCAGATGGCTGAGTAGTCTCCTTTATACTTAAATTAGTGTAGAGTGTGGTTCGTTGGCAAAGGGGATATGTGCCTGAAATTACTTTTCTGCTTACTGTAATGTGCTCACCCCACAGATCTCGTATGAAACAGCTCACAGTTTTGTCCTTGTACTGGATGTTGTGGGTATTTCCTAAGGATTGCCGCAAGTGACTGAGAATGTCAACAAGGCGCGTTGTGGCACCAGGTGACACATGATAATTGCATAGCAACCTGGAACAAATACAAGTGTACAAGTCAATAACAATGAACTCTTAATTAAACCATGAACAAGGTAACGGCTCTTCTGTCATACACTCAGTGTGACAGTTTTCGGACGACCTCAGTTTTCGGACATTTATGATATGCTGTTAGTTACACTCACTTCGCTCCGTATCGATAGAGTTTTACAGGTCATGTGACCTCATATTAAGTCAGGTGACACTGTTGTCCCGTTTTCGATAGTTTTTTTGGTAGAAGCTATTGAGTTCGCTACGAGCGGCGGTCACAAATGTCGTCTGATACCGCGTCAGTGATACTGTCAACATACTGCCGCCAGGTCAAAGTAACTGAATTTTGACTAAAGTCCTGATTTAGCATTGAATTTTGAATGTGGGGGAGAATAATGATTTTGAAAATATTCTTTCCATTGTTCGCTACGATTGCATGTAGTTTTAACGAAAACTGCGCAGTTGTTTCGAGAAAAAAAGTACATTTAATGAACGTAAGAAGTGTACAAGTTTTCGGACAGACAATATTTAGCATGTGTAAACGTAGTAAGTGACTTACCGCGTAAAAACTTGACAGGTAAATAATTCCATACGATGAAATATACTCGCTATTTTTATTAAATAATGCCTGTGCGATTCTAATACAAACAAAATATGCAATGGAAACAATTATAAGTAATACTCACTGAACAAACTTGGCGAAGTTAGCCACACCGTACGATACAAGGTGCCGAAAGCAACACACACAGAGACAGCCCGTGTCCGATATCTAAGCGCTATACACGTCGAAATATAGTTGAGTCGTCCATGGATTAAACATAACTAATTATCATGAAATATTCTTATATACAGTTTTCTAAACACATCGAAATTACAAATCGGTGGTTTGAAGTTTCAAATTATCAATACTTAGCTCCTAATCACATTCCAAACACGACGTCCGATTTCTGGGATTGCAGTCCGATTATTACGCCTTCAACATGGGGTCAAAACTTTGGCAACTTTGACCCCGAAATACCACTCCCGTCGTGTCAACTGAGTTTGAGGATAACCACAATAAAGTTTCGAAAGGTATGGTAATAAGATTTCGTATTGCTGGTCATTTACGAAACGACTTTGGGCGAAATTCACTACCCTGTCCGAAAACTGTCACACTGAGTGTACTGACCGAAAGATATATTGCATTTCTCAGAGGTTAAATTTCGTATACAATGATGTAGAACATGTACGTTTCAACGAAGGAAACTTTTCCGGCATGTCTTCACTTCAGGCAGACAATGTTTACCAGCCGATTGTTTATGTTTCAATGCTCCCTGCCTTGTACAACTTAAAACTGACGGTGATTTTGTAGCTCATTCTTTACTATTTTTACTAGTTTTTGGTAGCCGGTAACACACACTTCGTGTTCGGGTCGGCTACATGGACGATCTGCCTGCTCGTACGCGTACGTGTAACGTTCAAAAGTACGCGGAAAAGTAGAAAAACCTTCATAGTCATGCAGATAAACGGATACTTACCAACTCTTTGTCAGGAAATCTGCCATTTTACGTCAGGATATACTGTCGATAGTTAGAGCGTACACTTCCGGGTATTTGAATTTTCCCCCGTTACAAGGATACAAGCGTAATCAACATCCGGGCTCGTACTTGAGCGAGTGTACATTGTCGTTGTAAATGAGTATTCCAGGTGATATTTTACAGGAATAGACGGTTTGATTTGTCATTGGTATCTATATAAGTATTATTTTACAAGAATGGAAATTGAATGAAGTTGAGACGGCGAAGTTTAAACTGTAGTGAAATTTTGCGTTGGGACAAGCCTCCTCATGTATTAGTAATGAGAGCTGGCCGAAGGGACCGAAGCAGCCTTTACAGGGCCCCCAATTGGTCAGATGCCCAGTGACGACAGAGCCATCACCATCGACCGGAAGTTCACAGGGACGCGTTATTTAGGGAGCCTTCAGTAATTACAAGGGGGGGGGTGGGCCGGGGGAATTGGGGGGAGGGTCACTTTTTAGAAAAACAGTTCAAGGGGGAGGGTCATTTTTTATAACCTATCTTGGGGGGAGGGTCACTTTTGACAGAAGCTGATATTATGGCCAAAACTTCGATTGTCCGTGTGATATTTCCTGAATAGGAAATCACCAACAAAATACGCACACACTTATAGACCCCTATGCATAGTGAATCGACATTTTGGTGAAATTCCAAAATCAAATTTCTTGCACAACCATGGACTTGTAACCACTCTAGTCTAATCAAGAACAATAATCTTAATAATCAAGCATACATAAATGCACAGATTTATCTAATTTTGTACTGAAAAAAATTATTCATAGTTTCATCATAGACCCCTATGCATAGTGAATCGACATTTTGGTGAAATTCCAAAATCAAATTTCTTGCACAACCATGGACTTGTAACCACTCTAGTCTAATCAAGAACAATAATCTTAATAATCAAGCTTACATAAATGCACAGATTTATCTAATTTTGTACTGAAAAAAATTATTCATAGTTTCATCATAGACCCCTATGCATAGTGAATCGACATTTTGGTGAAATTCCAAAATCATCAAGCATACATAAATGCACAGATTTATCTAATTTTTGTACTGAAAAAAAATTATTCATAGTTTCATCATAGACCCCCATGCATAGTGAATCGACATTTAGGTGAAATTCCAAAATCAAATTTCTTGCACAACCATGGACTTGTAACCACTCTAGTCTTATCAAGAACAATAATCTTAATAATCAAGCATACATAAATGCACAGATTTATCTAATTTTGTACTGAAAAAAAATTATTCATAGTTTCATCATAGACCCCTATGCATAGTGAATCGACATTTTGGTGAAATTCCAAAATCAAATTTCTTGCACAACCATGGACTTGTAACCACTCTAGTCTTATCAAGAACAATAATCTTAATAATCAAGCATACATAAATGCACAGATTTATCTAATTTTGTACTGAAAAAAAATTATTCATAGTTTCATCATAGACCCCTATGCATAGTGAATCGACATTTTGGTGAAATTCCAAAATAATCAAGCATACATAAATGCACAGATTTATCTAATTTTGTACTGAAAAAAAATTATTCATAGTTTCATCATATACCCCAATGCATAGTGAATCGACATTTTGGTGAAATTCCAAAATCAAATTTCTTGCACAACCATGGACTTGTAACCACTCTAGTCTTATCAAGAACAATAATCTTAATAATCAAGCATACATAAATGCACAGATTTATCTAATTTTGTACTGAAAAAAAATTATTCATAGTTTCATCATAGACCCCTATGCATAGTGAATCGACATTTTGGTGAAATTCCAAAATCAAATTTCTTGCACAACCATGGACTTGTAACCACTCTAGTCTTATCAAGAACAATAATCTAAATAATCAAGCATACATAAATGCACAGATTTATCTAATTTTGTACTGAAAAAAAATTATTCATAGTTTCATCATAGACCCCTATGCATAGTGAATCGACATTTTGGTGAAATTCCAAAATCAAATTTCTTGCACAACCATGGACTTGTAACCACTCTAGTCTTATCAAGAACAATAATCTTAATAATCAAGCATACATAAATGCACAGATTTATCTAATTTTGTACTGAAAAAAAATTATTCATAGTTTCATCATAGACCCCTATGCATAGTGAATCGACATTTTGGTGAAATTCCAAAATAATCAAGCATACATAAATGCACAGATTTATCTAATTTTGTACTGAAAAAAAATTATTCATAGTTTCATCATAGACCCCTATGCATAGTGAATCGACATTTTGGTGAAATTCCAAAATCAAATTTCTTGCACAACCATGGACTTGTAACCACTCTAGTCTTATCAAGAACAATAATCTTAATAATCAAGCATACATAAATGCACAGATTTATCTAATTTTGTACTGAAAAAAAATTATTCATAGTTTCATCATAGACCCCTATGCATAGTGAATCGACATTTTGGTGAAATTCCAAAATCAAATTTCTTGCACAACCATGGACTTGTAACCACTCTAGTCTAATCAAGAACAATAATCTAAATAATCAAGCATACATAAATGCACAGATTTATCTAATTTTGTACTGAAAAAAAATCATTCATAGTTTCATCATAGACCCCAATGCATAGTGAATCGACATTTTGGTGAAATTCCAAAATCAAATTTCTTGCACAACCATGGACTTGTAACCACTCTAGTCTTATCAAGAACAATAATCTAAATAATCAAGCATACATAAATGCACAGATTTATCTAATTTTGTACTGAAAAAAAAATTATTCATAGTTTCATCATAGACCCCAATGCATAGTGTATGGACATTTTGGTGAAATTCCGAAATCATATTTCTTGCACAACCATAGACTTGTAATCACTCTAGTCTAATCAAGAACAATAATCTAAATAATCAAGAGTACACAAATGCAAAGATTTACCTATTTTTGTATTGCAAAACCTATTCATAATTTCATCATAGACACCATGGATAGTGAACCAAATTTTTTGATGAAATTCAGAAATCAATGTCTTGTACACAAATGCACATTTTACTTCCCTATTCAAGCAAAGTACATTTAAATACATTATCAAACATATATAAAATACAGATATAGCATGTTTTGTGGGGGTAAATTGTCAATAATTTGCCTGATAGACTCCATGTATTATGATTTGATATTTTGGATGAAGCACTAAATCAGCCACATCTTGCCTTCTTATAGTTGCACAAAATATGGTGACCCTCCCTAAAATGTATGAAATACCATATCTCTTCAAAAATTCTTGCGTGATAAATTGCGACTGTCCCTCCAAAAACACCAGCCCTCCCCTCTGTAATTTGTCCCTAACATAACAATTGAACCAATTGTTATGTAAATTAGCTGATACTGTTTTAGTTATTCCCGGGGAGAATACCGCAGTGGTTGGGGGGGGGGGAGGGTCAAGTTTTAGAATGTCGGACAAGGGGGAGGGTCACATTTTAGACAGGAGGATTGGGGGAGGGTCACATTTTACGGTACAGGTGTTCGCGAAATTCCCCCGGCCCACCCCCCCTGTAATTACTGAAGGCTCCCTTACCGAGCGCACCCTGCAACCTCTGGCGAATGGGGTACTATGAATAGTTGTACACACACTCCACTCATAAGAAAATCCAAGGTGGACACCGAACTAGACGGTTTGGGAAAATCTACATTGTAACGGCTTATATGCCACAAAACCAATAGTTATGGCTATTTCCTACGTCAAATAAAACATTTTCCAAGTATTTTTACCAAAGTAGTGCGTCTGTCATTTGAAACAGAGTGTAATTTCGCCGCTTGAACGAAGGGAAAACTGCTCTGTATGCAAATTACACATCGCGACGTCACTATAGATTTCTCGAGTACTGATTGGCTATGAAGTGTCCGCTTTCCTATGACGTAAGTATGTGCAAATATAAACATTGCAAACGGCGTCCCAGAGTTTCAACCCGGAAGTATGGATCTCGAACAGTTTTCGACTGTTTCATGGCATTAAAGTAAGACGTATGCGTACAACTAATTAAACCTAGTGCCTGTCTAACAATATGTGAAGTGTGGAATATCTTTTTGGTCATTTTTTTCATATTTCAGTGATTTTTACTAAGGTTGGAGCGCGAGTCGTACACGGTAACGTACAGACCGTACGCGTTCCGATGAAACACGCACCAGCTGTCCAATGACAGTTGCTGTTTGAATTTGATTGACGTACAGAGTAGTTTTCTTTCAGGTGTCCGGTTGTGTCCACCCTTGGTGTGTTTATATAAGAACAGCGGCAATGCACTTTATCTTGAAAATACTATTTTTACGATCAGATGGAAATATAAATAGTTATTAATAATTAATATGTTATTATGAACAAGCGAACACGGAAAACAAATGTTGCAAAAGATCGAGTCACAATGTTCGAAAATTGGTACTCATAGTACCAACACTCGTGACAATTCATGAAGCGCATGGCATGACTACATTCGAAAGATAACGCGTCCCTGTGGGGAAGTTCAAATGTGATCGATTTTGACCGGGTACGACTTGGAAATCGCCGTTTTTCCACTCATTTGTAGGTCGGTAGTTCAAGTGAAGCCCAAATTAGGTCAGTGAGATAAATTTCAGTGCCTATATGATAGCACATTTCAATCGATCGCTCGTGAATGGGGTGTTTTTTCTGGGCCTTGAAGGTGGCTGATGAGCCTTGATCAGGGGCATCACGATTCCCCCTTGGTTGTATAATTGGACGGGAGTGACGTTGGGCGACCTACGTCGTTTTCTTGTCACGATTACAGTTTTCTTTTAGGGGTGGACCATTTGATACCCTGGGGGGGGGCTTGGAAGATTTGGGGAAAAAAAAGATGCCAGGTGGAGTTGCTCGAAAAAAAAATCTGGCTTTAAGTGGCTGATGGAAAAACAATTATGGACCATTGCGACTCGGAAAAAAAAATCTTGGCAATTTTTCGATGCACACTGCAGCATCAATAAAAATCAAGCAGTAGCTCTGGAGTTTTATAAAGCATAACCATTTCAAGCTTGAGGAACAACGAGGAACTGAAATAAATACACAAACAAAAACACTGAAAAATTGTCAAAAGTTACAGCTACTATCACTGTAGCTTTCAGCAACTGAAAACAAGAACTGAAATTGCTCACCAGTGTTTTCCAGAAATGTGGAAATCTGAATGTATGGATTTGTCAAAATACCACAAGAAGAGAGACAGCCTGCCATGAACTGGGTCAAGTGGATTCAGTCAGTCAAGTGGACTGTTCAACTTGCTAATATCACTCAAACCAGGACACTTGTCAGACAATGACATACTTTTTTCAAGCACAAGTAAACGCCATAAATGTACATGATTTTACAAATATATGTAGGATACCATCATCTCTTCTGATGACACCAGTGATGTTCTCAGAAAAGTTTTCACTGTAAGTTTGTTAATGCTTATGGAGCCGTCATTATTTATGGCCCTGGGGGGGGGGGGGTCGGAGGAATCTGAGGGGGGGGGGTCACTCAAAAAATTGAAAGCTACAAGGGGGGTTGCTCAAAAAGTAGAGAACAAGAAGGGGGGCTACTCAATTTTGTTGATATGAACTGAAGCATTTAGTGAAGTTATGAATTAATAGAACAATAATAGTAAAAAACAGCAATATATGCTTGAAATATGTATGTTCATACCCGGTATTGTACACACACACAAACACAATATATATATATATATATATATATATATATATATATATATATATATATATATGTGTGTGTGTATCATAATACATGTGGTTTCAAGTAGAAACTAAAATCTCATTACACTATGTGTTTCACCTTATTGTGATCTTCAGACGAGAATGATCAGCTAATATATTCGAAGTGGCAAGCCTTATGTTAGAGGCTAGTACTGAGCACATTTTTCAGTATTTCCTAATTATTGATATACTTGCCTGATCATTCATGAGAAACGTCTGCTTTCTATATTCTACATTGTATAGGTTACCGATAGGGGAAAATGTGTAAAGCAAGCTAATTCTGATTCTATAAAGTTTAAAACCAGTGGAATGCCTTGACAACAAACCCATCTTTTATTGCAGGAAAATAATAATGAATAATAAATGTGAATAAATGTATGTCTGTCGCTATTTTTTCTTTTAAAAAATGTAATCTTCATTGAAATCAGTGAACTGGAATATAAGTTTTGGAATACTGTCTCAGATTTCTGTTCCTTTGAGTTTTTTATACAAAAAAAATCTGAAAAAAATACTCCCCAAGTGCCACCAAATAACACCATTTTAATCTCTATTTTTCAAAAGCTCCAACGGCAGGAGGGGGACACCCCCCTCCTGACCTCCCCCCTTGCGCAGTCCCTTGCTTTTGCACCACATTTTCCCCCCTCTTGTAAGAAATCCTACAGAAAACACTGCATGTCACCAGAACACTGGATACAGACCTATACATCAGCCCCTGTCACGGCAATGGAACCTCTTCCGACACTGCAGACCTGTACCACAGGGTTTAATCAAGGTCTGTAAGGGTCTATCACAGCAGCAATCCATTTTACTGTATTTATATTTAACTTTCCCAATTTTTTTGGGGGGTCCCTCAAAATTTCTGTAGCGTCATGGTTGGCAGGGGGGGGGTTACTCGAAATTTTGGAGTTTCTAAAGCAATTCCTCCGACCCCCCCCCTAGGCCGTAAATAATGACGGCTCCCTTAATGTAGAACTCAGTAATCAGGTTGTTTGATTTGTATTTTCAGTGTGTTACCCATGGTATAAATAAGATCTATAAACTGATATTTTTGTAAAGTGAATCAAAAATGTACATGTATTTACATATCTTTATTTAGTTTCTTGAATATAGTCTGTGTGCGATAGAACAGCATCTTGTTACTGGGTGTGAAAAACCAAGCAAACAAACATTGCACCGAAATTTGGTAAAAAAAAATATATCTCGAAGAAGGAAAGTGAAAAAAAAAAGTTGCCAGCATATGCCCTGTAGAAAAAAAAAATTCATGGTGAAGCAGGTGGGAAAAAAAATAATGGCTCTCCACCAATCTTCCAAGCCCCCCCCCCCAGGATATCAAATGGTCCACCCCTTACAATTATCTACAACATCGACAAACAACAGCAAGGAATGACACATTGTTTTTTAATATTTTTTATTATCGTCATCATCATCATCATCATCACCATCAACAACAACAATAACAACAACAACAACAACAACAACAACAAGATTACTCTATTCCCTGTGCATAAACAAACATCGGACTTCCCTGGGTTCCCTGTGATTTCATCTACTGCGCCTCCAACGGCAATACGCTGTGAACGAAGCTTTAGACTAGAATCTGCTTCGGATTAGGAATGAGCTATTGATGCCGACTTTGACTAACTTTTGAAATTAACATCGAGGAATATATTTTCACGAGAAATCCTTAAATTACATATTTGTTCAAGGTATTTTCCGTTTATTATTTTAGCACTTGGGTATAATGCTCTCCTCTAATGTACAAAAGTTTTCAAAGAGAAATTCTGCCGATTTGCTCAGTACACCGAAAGAGCACATTGTCATTCCATTGTCCTGATGTGGTGCACGAATGGTTGGGATACTGGACGGAAGTAATTAACATCAAATAGATGAACAAGTGGACCCAACAATCGCAACATGTCTACCATCACAATTATTTTCCGTATCTAGCTGGCAAATTAGATAATCACTGTTTCATCAATGTTGCCGTTTATCTATTTAAAATTTCCAAATAAAATTTATGTTTTGGTGAATTATTTTGAATACGTGAAATCTCGATCAGTCATATGGGCTTTGTTTTACTGACTATTCTTGCGCATTTTACTTACATAAATACGTGTTTAGTCATCGTGTCTTTGATGTTTTGTTCTCACTTTACACCTGCTTACCCTGCTTTAAATGAGTTTGAACATGATAAAATATTTGTTAGTTTGACAGTTTTTTCTAAAGGCATGGGTGGGTATGAAAATTATTGGTTGTTGTTAAGGCTTGAGAAAAAAAAATCACACGTTTTGGTAATGAAATATAAAAGCTTTACACGTATGTGAAACTTGTGTTGAATATTTATTGAGTGAACTGGTTACAACTGGTTAATTAACTCCAGTAATTTAGGTCAGAGTCACTGCATAGAAACTATAACCTGCAGTTTCCAACAAATGTATTCAAGAAGAAAAACAAAGTGACGGGACAATCCATCAAATGGAAGTACAGTGTATCACTGTTGATTTTAATGTATTTCCAGAGAAAAGTCATCGAGTATGATCGCCCATGTCGACAAATATATGAATCTCGTTTGAAATGTTTAGGAATAACTGCAAATACATTAATGAGGTTGTAATACTTAGGAATGGGATAACCACACTAAAATGCTGTAACAGAAACAAATAACAAAAAGTCCTAAAAGTATGACTGAGTGTGACGTAATTTTTACTAAAGAGTGTTTCATGATATTTTGATCAAATCTCCAACACGTACCGCTGTAAAAGCACCATTTTCGACAAATCCTAAACCGAAAACAAAATTTGAAACCAAGGCTAGCTTCAAACGCGACTCTGCACATGCTGTCACAACCCGTTCATTCAAACCATCGCAGCTGCCAACGTGCAGTACATTTCCTGGTAAAGGGTAGACAAACAAGAAAACAACCGTTAGGTAGGTTGATAACTTTGTTCTAACAGTAAAATTACCGAAAACAGACCGCTTTACGCCTCGGACTGTCACCGTATTTACACTACACTAGTCCGTGGAGGGGCCCACCGTGCACCCCCAATAAACCTACAACATGATAGCTACAAACTTGTAGCGGACCTTGTCAAGTATGCTGCCACGGAAGTGCCTACTGGACTGTACCATTATTTTTTAGGGATGGCCGACGGGTGTGAGGGGGGCAGAATATAGCCCTTGAGACGACACATTTGCATAGTTCAACTACTTATTAGTTCAGTTCGTGTGATCTGTCTTCTCTATACATAAATCCAGGGCTCGAATTTAACTTTTTTTCCTGGTAGTCCACTTGGGCTACCATTTTCTGATGTTAGTAGCCCAGTGACAATGACTGGTAGCCCATGCATATTTGGCTATTCTGCCCATGAAGTGAATTTTCTAGTCATATGATGTGATTATTACTAGCTGCAAAATTGTAGCTCTACGGTGAGGCGGTCAATGAGTTTTGGTTTTTGCGACCTCGCTCACCAGTAGAGCTACAATGCCGAAGGCCCTGAAGCATACAAAATAAGCACGCTGCACATGGCACGGCATTTTGATGTAAAATCCCATATATTTACTGCATTTGGTCATACTGATTTATCACTACTGAAGATTAAACACTATACTACACTAACCTTGTCGTGTATGGGGTTTGCTATTTGTTATAATACATCGATTGCGTTCCAAAAACATTTCTTGGAGCCGCCATTACCAACTTCTGGTAATGGTGGCTCCCAGAAACACGCTCAATGTTTATGGAACGCGACCGACGTGTCTGTGCTAATACCAAACCCCATAAACGACAAGGTTAGTGTAGTATAGTGTTTAGTCTTCAGTAGTGATAAATCGGTACGACCAAATGCAGTTAATATGTGGGATTTTACATGAAAATGCCGCGTCATGTGTGACGTGCTTATTTTGTATGCTACAGGGCCTTCGGCATTGTAGCTCTACTGGTGAGCGAGGTTGCAAAAACCAAAACTCACCGACCGCCTCACCGTAGAGCTACAATTTTGCAGCTATGATAATTACATGCTTCATATATCGAAAGTCGTGCGCTCCGGCGTTATGGCCTCCCACCACAGGCCATAACGCCGGGAACACACAGCCCTGCCATGCAGAGCTATGAAGTGGGGTGCCAAACGGCAAAGTACATTACAGAACAATTAAATTTGCATGGAGTGAATATGTCTTTCAGATCTTTGGAAATAAATGGCAAATTTTTAGTCCCCACGGACACCGTCCGGGGGGACTTATAGGTTTGGTCATGTCCGTGCGTGCGTGCGTGCGTCCGTGTGTGCGTCCGTCCGTGCGTCCGTCCGTTCACGCAGATATCTCAGAGATGCCTGGAGCGATTTCATTCAAACTTGGTACAAGGATTACTTCATATGTCATACAGATGCACGTCGATTTGTTTCGTGATACGATCCAATATGGCTGCCAGGCGGCCATTTTATTACGATTTTTTCATGTACAGAGCAACAACTCAGGCATGTTTCAACTGATTTTATTCAAAGTTGATACAAGGACATTGACCAATGTCATAGATATGCACTTCAATTTTTTTGGTGATACAATCCAATATGGCCGCCGTGCGGCCATTTTGTTACGATTTTTCATGTACAGAGCCATAACTCAGGCGTATCTCAATCGATTTTATTCAAAGTTGGTACAAGGACATTGACCTATGTCATACATATGCACGTCAATTTGTTTTGCGATACGATCCAATATGGCCACCAGGCGGCCATTTTATTATGATTTTTTCATGTACAGAGCCATTACTCAGGCATGTTTCAACAGATTTTATTCAAAGTTGGTACAAGGACATTGACCAATGTCATAGCTATGCACATTAATTTGTTTTGTGATACGATCCAATATGGCCGCTGTGCGGCCATTTTGTTACGATTTTTTCATGTACAGAGCCATAACTCAGGCATATCTCAACCGATTTTATTCAAACTTGGTACAAGGACATTGACCTATGTCATACACATGCACATTGATTTGTTTTGTAATACGATCCAATATGGCCGCCGTGTGGCCATTTTATTGCGTTTTTTCATGTCCAGAACCATAACTCAGACATGTATCAAGCGATTTTATTCAAAGTTGGTAAAAGGAGATTGACCAATGTCATACATATGCACGTTAATTTGCTTTGTGATATGATTGGTCATACATTTGCACGTTAATTTGTTTTGTGATACAATTCAATATAGCTGCTGTGCGGCCATTTTTCATGTCCTGAACTCAGACATGTATCAAGCGAATTTATTCAAAAGTATTTTTATCACAGTATTTTTATCACAGACCTAATGAAGAGGACTCTATCCTCTCTGAGGACCTGTAATCAAAGTACCCATTAACAAGTGGGGACTGTGTCATCAACGATGACTTTTTCAATAGATGATCAACTGGTCTCTTGGCCTTCAGCGATAGTGGTACTCTTGCAGTATTGGAAAGAAACAAACTGTCCTATGACCTTTTCATAATTCTCAAAAGAGAGATACACTATTAAAACAACTACTGCCACAAGCGCACTACTGCTAGTCCCACCCTTCCATTAGCAAGTGTATTCAGCCCCTCACAATCGTTGGCCACCCCTAAAAAATAATGGTGAACTCCACTGAGTATTTCCATGGCAGCAAGGTCCGAAGGCCCTGTAGCGTTCAAAATAAGCGCACCGGACATGGCGAGGCATTTTGATGTGAAATCCCACATATCTACCGCATTTGGTCATACCGATTTATCACTACTGATGACTGAACACTATTACTACACTAACCTTGTCGTTTATGGAGTTTGTATTTGTTCAAACACGTCGATCGCCTTCCAAAAACGTTGTAAACGTTTTACCGATTGGTCAGCTATTCTGCGCCAATGCGCAAGATTTGAACGCCTATTGGTAGTGGTTAACGATATCATGGAGGTAAACATGAGGCCAATTAGCAGCTCAGCAGCTAATGAAAAATTCAAAGGATAGCAAAGGTGAAAACGTCGCCATTTCTTACATCTGATTTTGATCAGATTGACGTATTGCTATTGCAAAATTCCAAGACTCTGAGACAAAAACAATTGATGTTATATGAATTTGAGGGTTTTTTTTATCATCATCTCCCTCACTTCAAAATACTTCATCAAATGACATTTAAATTAAAAAGTTTCTAGAAGGTCGAGATTTTGCCAAGGGTTGTCAGCGCCGTCTTACCTGCACTCTTACGCTAAACATCACTGATGATGACCCAGCCCATGTGATCTCATGTTTTGACCATCAGTATATATAATTTGTCAAAGTGGTTGTACCCCAAATTACAGGTAGCATATGGCATACCTAAAAGACTCAACATAGACAAGCTGCTGTAGTTTTGTTTGTTTGGCTTGTTGAAAAGTTTCACATTCATCAGGATGTCCCCAGATGATGACAAAATACTTTTGACTCTTGTTTAAAATCGACATGGTCTCATTATGACAGCACAGTACTGTAAATTAAAGACAGTAAAGAAACTGAAGACAGTACATGATATTGCCCCAAAGTACTGTGTTTGATTAAATACTATACGAAACTATGGATACTTTAATCCAATTGCTCCATTTTAGAATCTGCAGCTGCTTTCAAGAGCCTTTTAAAACCTAATATGCTGCTTGAAATTCATGGATACATAAAATTCAGGATTACAGCCAAAAACAGATGAAAATAGTGGCAAAAGTTGCATTATGTTATGTATATGTTATGTTATGCTATCGTTTATGTTTTGCAAATATGCACAGTTAGTGACTTGACAATGTCATACCCATCAGAAAATGGTCCCTGCCCTATCACATGATGAAAACACCAAGCTGAGTTCTTTTTTCCCATGATTCAAAATACACCAAGTTGATGAAGCCCTAAACTGCAACTTCCGCCACTATTTTTGTCTCTTTCTGTATAAATTTGCACAAGTTTTGAATGGGAAAAATGGCATTTTGGGAATAAGCTACTACTGAGATAGCACATATGAAAAAATTGGCCTTGGTGAACTCCTCCTCTAGTAAGTTTGAACTCTAAATGCATGCGGTGCTTTCATGAAGTGGACATGGCCATGTTTTGTAATTTTTAGCTCACATTTGGTGTACTAATTTGAGGTTATCGTATAAAGTGAATCAGTTCATTTGCATCTGATTTGCATGTCTGTATGTCTGTATATTTGTGGGTGTGTGCGGATGTATGTCCGTCACACACAAAGGCTCCCATACCGCCAAAGCTACCATCTCAGTATTTGGTGTACAGGTAGATGCAGGGGTTGAGATGTGAATTTGTTCAAATGAACACATCAGTGTCAAAAATGTGCAAATGAGGTAAGAAAAAGTGAAATCCTGCAAATGTGAAGGAGGCATGCCAGTGAGAAACAGGCCAACTCTACTGATCTTGACTCATTTCCTGTCATTGTTTATGAACTGTTACATATTAACAGACCAGCTGAACATAGACAGTAGATGGGAAGACCGTTATACTAAACTAAGAGGGGCTAACGGGCTTGTTTCTGCTATGCATGTTGCTGAAGTTGACCTCCAGTACCTAAAGTTAGACCTTAATTACTTTTGTCATTCTTGTTTTTCTGGTTTAAATATTTCTTGTTGTTTTTCTGGTTGTACTGTGCAGAAATCATTGCCATAACATCAACGTAGAATTTTCCTCCACTGAACAGATAGAAACAACATTTATTGTTGATCATTGGTAACCCATACTGGTATATACCAATTCTGATCAAATTTGTGCGACACCGTATAATTGCGGTATTTTTTTTCACCTGTTTTCAGGAAATTGATGCCAAGCAGTGTAATTATACCATCCATTAGTGATCCAAAGTCTAGAGGGTGATAGAATGATGGAAAGTCCGGATAGCAATGCTGAAGAAAGAGAAACCTTCATACAAAAGGTAGATAAAGAAGTCTACGAACTCCATTTCCACTCTCGTGCTCATTTCATCAGTGCTGACCATTATGAGAATCTGGATCAACGACTGACTTTGTGTGGACTTATTTTCACTGCCATTGGTGTTGCATGTGGTGGGGCCACGCTGCCCAAGATGTTGTCATCATATAAAGGGGACATGAAGGCTAGCAAGACATTGATATTCTTAACAGTGACATCATTTTGTGGTCAAGTGATATCTATGCTGTATAAGAGTGGTCACTCTCCGTCTGTGAAGAAGAAACGTCATTTCGAGGCGGGAAGCAGACTGAAAGCACTGAGAAAGAAAACAGATGCTTGGCTGGATACAGAAGTAAGAGTCGGAGAGGTCAAGAGCAAAGAAGAAATGCGTTTGTTATTGAAGGAGTACAATGACATCATTGAAGAACACTGTAAAATTGAAGTGGATCTCCTTCCCTCCAGGGACTGGACATTTAGCGGCGTGCATAGCACACTTCCAGAGAAATGGGTTAAGAGAGGGAAGAGACTGAACAAATATTTTCCCGAGCATTCAGGAATTAAGCAGAGCAACTACTACTGGCATCTAGCTGAACCATATGTAATCATAACAGCTTCGACAGCACTTGCGATCATTTGGAATATGGAGATTTGTGCAATTTACATTTCCTGACTCTGTGTCAACATAAATGGCACATTGCGACTTGTCAAAATACATGTACCGGTACTAGCAATTTCATTGAGTGTTAATTATTGATGAAGGTAATTTAAGCACATCAGCCCAGTGTTTTGAACAGGATTTTCTCCAGGCTGAGGGGAGTCATTGATCCCCACAGCTTGAAAATTTTAGGTGGATTTGGTCATGATTGTAGCCTAGAATCCTATTCCGTCCGCTTGCCTCCGTACCTCCGGCGTGGGCCGGAGGTACGGAGGCAAGCGGACGGAATAGGATTCTAGGCTATCATGATTGGGGAACCATTTATAAATTATGCAAATTTGGAAATCAAATTTTTCAAGTTCAAATATCAAATTAAAGACAATCTCCAGTTTCTTGCGCTTTTCCATCTAGTATTATAAACTGTTATGTTAGCTTTAATACACAAATAATTCACACTTCAACATAACTCCAAACCATAGATCCCAGGCCATTCGCAAATACAAGATAGTACAGTGTCAGTGTTTCATCCAGGATGGCATCAACAGGGGGATTTCCCCCTTCGCCAGAAAATTTAGGGGGGATTTCACCAGTACATGTGTTCTACTTGTATCTCTGAGATGTGACTGGCATTATTTCATGGGGAGGCTGGTCACCCTATGACAAATTACTAGGGGGTGCCAACATGTCAACAGAGGGGGAATCCCCCATCCCCCCTTCTAGATAAAACACTGTGCTGTGTATGCATACATATAGCAATGTACATACCTTTGGTACCTGTTGGCTACATGGCTTTTCTGATTTCAGGAGCTGCATCATCATTTCATGAATATTCCGCTGGGCATCCACAACACTGCTTTTGTAACACTGGTTATTAAAATATTTGTGGTAAAAGGAAAAGCAGGTTGTCTTTTTTGATGTAGGCTAGGTTTTTCATTGTTTTGTATCATTACCATTAGTGTTACTTAGAAAGTAGTATTTTCAATCGAGAGTGAAATTTACAAGACCCAATAAATAGAGGTTTTTCATTTTGAGATTGCCTCACAAAGTTAAATTTGATAGTGCCTTTTGGTTTAGATTTGTTTGAACACCATTTTCACACTTTTTAGCTCACATTTGGTTATACCAATGTGAGATTATCATATAAGCTGAAGTCGGTGGTGTCTGTATGCATGTGTGTATGTATGTATGTACGTACGTACAGTATGTCCATCAACTTCAAAAACTCACGAACCGCTGCTATTTTTAGCGCGGTATTTGGTCTGTGGATGCATCCTGGGCTTAGATGGGATTTTGTTCAAATGAAGTTTGCAGTGCCCAATTATGCAAATGAGCTTAAAAATGTGAAAATGGTCAAAAATCAATAACTCAAGAACCGCTGGTTTGATTGCTTTGAAAATTAGTATGCAAGTACCTTAGGTAGACCTTATACAGTTTTATGTATATCATGAAGATATCTTGAATTTTGTATTTTTGCTGAAGTTTTTGGTTATTTTCTTCATTTTAAGTAAAAATTATTCTTCTCTGAAACCGCCAGCCCAGTTTCTCTCAAATTTGGGTTGGATGTTTGCAAGAGTGTTACCCTTCTAATTTGTTGAAATTACGACAAAATTTGAAAAATTACTGTTTTGGGGCAATTTTGTCATTTTTGGTCAAAAAATCGTAAAAAATATTTTCTTTTTAAAGCCCCTGGACAGACAGCTTTTATTAAGACAATTTTGTCATTTTTGGTCAAGAAAACTTGTTCTCAAAATTACAAAAGTCCCAAGGGATGTTATTAGATAAACTTTCTGCTCAGTGTTGGGAAGCCCCCAAATTTTTATATTTTAGGTAATTTTCTCAGATTTTGACCTTAATGACCTACACCAACCCAAGATATGTTGTGAGACAGTTTCGAAGGCTGTGAACATAATTTTGTCATATTTGGTATCGATTTGTAGTAAAAAAACAAAGCTGAGGTAAATTTTTTCATTGCAGATCAATTTTTGCAATGTTTCCATGTAAGACACACAAGAAGTGATGAGAAATTTGGATCCAGGATAATTCTAAATGTCGTAATCACCCCCTACAGTGGAAGGCATTTCACTATATGTAACTAATTTAAGTGCTGTTTACATTTGAATGATAGCACTCTTAGCATTAATTAATTGTCTGTCTTGGAACTGCACCAACAGATTTTACCTGACAGTGACAAGGGATGAAAACACATAGAAGCTGAAGTAAAGTAAAATAATCTTTTATTCTCAGAGAGTTTATATTGTTACATTAATGTGAAAAGTAAACTAACATACAAATTAATGTTTCTGAGAGGAAAAACATATTTTGCCAGAAGTTACCTTATGTTATTACCTGTTTGCAACAGGCAGGTAATGCTCTGTGATATTGGTACAAAGTTACAGGCTTGAATTTTTACTTTTCAAAAAATCTCATGGGCACCAATATGTTCAACGGTTCACTACTTATTACCTCTTTAGCAGTGTTTTACCTTTGACCTTCTCCAACAATCTGAGACAGACTGCTGGTACGGTACTAGAGATCTCCCATAATTCATCATGATTTGTACCATCATAGATTCCTCCGTGGAGTCTGCCATATTGTCTCCCATGTGTATTCCTCTCAGAATACTGCCATCAAAATCATTTTTGTAAAATCTTCCACTGTTGTGTCCTCAGCCATACAGAATAATGTTATGGAAAGTAGGAAGACTAGTTGCACCTGTTTTATGAGCCCTGCTTGCCAGAAAGAGCCTTGAGGGTGCATTGCCATATAGTTGAACATGGAGCTGCATAGTGAACAAAGGACTATGAGAGAGTTAAATAATATGACGTACCAGTATGAAATTTGTTGTTACATCAAATTTGTCATAATTACTAAAAATCTAAATGTAACATAAATTTTTATTAGAAAGATTTCATCATGAATATGAGATTTATAATCAGGATAAGTTTTATAGGGCCTTTCGATTATAAACTAGTCATTGGCATTGACATAGTCCCCCCTGTATTTGGGAATCTGTCAGTAGAAGAAACTAAATTGAAGTCAATATGATGTGAATGAAAAGAAGAAATGAGAGTTCCAAAGACCTGTGGATTGGATTGTAAACAAGTAGACGTTAGTATGAATGGCATAGGGTTATGTCCTTTTATCAAGTTAAACAAAATCAGGTATGCCATGCACTGGCTCTGGAAATATCAAAATTCAACTAATCCACAAGAAACTGGTCCAGGCATGTCCGAGAAATGGCTCTTGACATAAAAAATTAGAAGGCCAGATATGAACCAAAAATGCCAATGTTCAGTACAGAAGAGACTTACTACATAATCAGTTTCATCCAGGATGGCATCAACAGGGGGAATTTTCCCTCTTTACCAGGAAATTTAGGGAGGATTTCACCAGTCATGTGTTCTACTTGTGTCTCTAAGGTGTGACTGGCACCATTTCATGGTGGTGGGGGGGGGGGGGGGGGCTGGTTCCCTTGACAAATTACTAGGGTGTGCCAACACGTCAACAGAGGGGGAATCTCCCATCCCCTTCTCTAGAATAATTAGCCATTGATACTGCTAAATGCCTTTCTTGACTGTTAAATCTTAGTGTGATAAACATCCGCAGCAATTTTCATCAGATTTAGTGACGTGATTCAGGATATAGATCTGTAATGAAAAATATTTTTTCCATGTTTAGAGGCTTGACTTATTAGTACTTCAGAAAACATGGGGGTTGGTCCATACCATGGTGGTGAAAACGCGAAGCCAATCTGTGCTGCCAGCCTAATTACAAAAAGTCATTAAAAAAGACAATTAGTAATTAATCGACAGGATGTAACATGTTTTGCATCCTATTATATAACTGACAGATACCTGTACCTTGTTTAATAACATTTGATGCAGTGCTTCTAGGCATTCACCCTAAAACCAAAATTTCTTCATGTATGCAAATTAGCAATTTATTTAAAATATACCGCTAAATGTCATTGCATTCTATTAGAGCACTTTCAAGTTTCATAAAATTTGATGCAGTATTTCTGGAAATATAAAACTAATTAGGAAAATTCATTAAATATGGAAATTAATAACAAATAAACATGACACTGATAAATGGAAATTATGCTCCCAGGCTCGCGAGAATGAGTATAACAGCTCATATGGACATCTATACCAAGTGTCATCAAATTTGAGTCAGTATTGCTTGACATATTACTGGAATTATGAACATTCATTAAATATGCAAATTAGCAATTAATTGACTCAATACTGACAAACGTCATTTTGTACTATTAGGAGTCAGTGTGACCAACATCTGCACAAAGTTTCATCAAATTTACCACAGTCTCTCCAGAAACAGCTCTCTTTCAAAAATCCCTAATAATGGGAATCTTTAATGCAAGACACATCCAAAACCATGGACCTGCATATGTATGCCCATTTCTGGAGGGTCTATGGTATGTCATAGTGTATTATCCTTGTACCAGGTTTGAAAGGAATTGGCCCAGGCATGTCTGAGATGTCTGAGTGGATGGACGGGCATGGATGGATAGACAGGTGGATAGAATGCAAATCATAAGTCCCCTGGATTTCGTCCACTGGGACTATAAGGCATCAGTTTGCACACATTCAAGTTTTTGCACCACATGATCATAAATTCACAATATTCGATCCAATGTCATGAAATAAATATGGCCAATTACATGATGACATTACGATATCATTGTCAGAATGAAACGAACTTCTGTCATTCACACTAAATAACGTACTTTTTCACATATTGCAGTCTTACGAACTCATACATTATGTTATACCCCGAGATCAGTTAAATATTGTATCAATGGGATCAAAGAATCTATTGGTTAGCAGTACAATGGACCTGTTATGTACAATCCCAGCATGCTCTCATAGCTCAGCCAGCCTTTTCTGTACATGATGAAGGGCGCCATCAACATGTTGTTTTCCCTAAGTCAATATATATAGAGGCAAGAGGTGCACTTTGGTCAGGTCAGGTGGTTCTGATCACTGACCCCATTGTTAAGGTGAGTAAATAGCGTAGGTAACAAGTTTGAATTTTAAAAAGAACCGCTGAAGTGTTATCATGAGTTACTGACTGTTAACCACAATCTTTTATTCTTGGATGTGGCATACATTGAACACAGGAAGATCATGAGTGGAAGACACTGTTGTTAGTGCAATACATGCATGTAGGTTCCTCGCTAAACCAGTACAGTGATCTTCTTGAATTCATCATAACATACCACAGCCATTGTCCATTGTATCCCATCTACATGTCAATGGAAATATGTAGATCACCTCAATTAGTCCAACTTCTCCTTTGGTTCAACCATGGCTGCACAGTGATTACTTTATTCTGGCACAGACAAAGAGAAAACCAGACTATAGAAACAGGTATTGTTCAAGGTTTGAGGCGGTTGTGTAATATCCCTTCCATGTATGCATCGCCTCAGGTAGCTCTTGACTTTGCTTTCCAAAGAGTGCCAAACATGCACCCTTCGATACTTTCCCGAGTTTCGCCAATTTCTAAGGGAAAGTAAGTTTCAGCTATATGAGAACTCTGGAAAATCTTGTCCTACTTTTCACATCAACGATGCATGAAGTCTGACACCTAGTGAAGCTCATTTTTAGCTCATATTTGGTTTTATATATAAATACCAAAAAGAGCTTATATGATGAGTCTGAGTGGCGTCTGTATGTCTGTATATTTTTGGGTATGTGCGGATGTATGTCCGTCACACACAAAGGCTCCCATACCGCCAAAGCTATCATCTCAGTATTTGGTGTACAGGTATATGTAGGGGTTGAGATGTGAATTTGTTCAAATGAACATATCAGTGTCAAAAATGTGCAAATGAGGTAAGAAAAAGGGAATTTCTGCATGTGTGCAGGAGTGACAGGCAAACTACACTTATCTTGAGTCATTTCCTGTCATTGTTTATGAACTGTAACATATTAACAGAACTGCCCAAACCATAGACAGTAGAGGGGAGGAAGACCTTTAGTAGAGGGGAGTTGTTTATGAACTGTAACATATTAACAGAACTGCCCAAACCATAGACAGTAGAGGGGAGGAAGACCGTCAGTAGAGGGGAGTTGTTTATGAACTGTTACATATTAACAGAACTGCCCAAACCATAGACAGTAGAGGGGAGAAAGACCGTCAGTAGAGGGAGAGAGGTCATGGTCAAACTAAGAGGGGCTAGCTGCCTTTCAGCTATGCATGTTGCTAAAGTTGACCTCCAGTACCTAAAATTTCAGACCTTAATTACTTTTGTCATTCTTGTTTTTCTGGTTTAAATATTTCTTGTTGTTTTTCTGGTTGTACTGTGCAGAAATCATTGTCATAACATCAACGTAGAATTTTCCTGCGCTGAACAGATAGAAACAACATTTATTGTTGATCTTTGTTAACCCATACTGGTATGTACCAATTCTGATCAAATTTGAGCGACACTGTATAATTGCGGTATTTTTTGCTAACGTATTGACACACGTTAGCATATGTCGCAGCGATGTCTGTCTGTCTGTGTGTCTGTCTGTCTGTGTGTCTGTCTGTCTGTGTACTCAATATCTCAAAAATATCAGAATCAAATCTGTTACATAGATTCAGTTTGCAAATGGCAAGAACTGATTAGTTTTTGGAGGGTGTGGCTTGCTTACTTTTTGCTCATTTGCATAATTAATGATTTATAGAAAAAATGGATATATATTGACAACGACTGCACACAATTTGATGAGATTCGCTACAAATGTTGATCACACCAAGATATATCAGCTGTGAAAGATATTAAGGGGTGAAATAAAAGATAATGGATAATTTGCATATTTAATGAACTTTCCTTATTAGGGATATATATCTGATTTGACTTGATCAAAATTGACAAAACTTGGTATGTATATTGAAGATACTATGATTTAACATTATTGAAAGTCATTAAGCATTTTTACTTATCAAACTCTTAGTTTGCATAATTTAATGAACTTTTGAAATTAGGGATGACTTGACGGAAATTGATGAAACTTGCTACGTACTTTTAAGGTACTATGATATAACATTTTTGAAAGTCATTAAGCATTTTTACTTAAGCCAAATACTTATTTGCATATTTAATAAACTTTCCTAATTAGATATATACATCTGAATTGACTTGACCAAAGTTGATGAAACTCACTATGTACATTGAAGATACATGTACTATGATATAACATTATTGAAAATCATTAGGCAGTTTCACTTCAGCCAATTCCTTATTTACATATGTAATGAACTTCACTAATTAGGGATATATATCTGAATTGACTCGACTGAAGTTGATGAATCTTGCTACATATATTGAAGATACTATAAAACAACATTATTGAAAGTCATTAAACTTTTTTACTTCAGCCAATTCCTCATTTGCATATTTATTGAACTTTCCTAATTAGGGATATTTATCTGTATTGACTAGACCAAATTTGACGAAACATGCTATGTACATTAAAGATACGATACAACATTGAAAGTCATTAAAGCTGCACTTTTCAATCCTAGGTTCTCGCATTAGTGAAGTTCTCCTCCTAGTCAAATACTTGGCCAGTACGATGTTTGATTTCTATAACATTAATTAGACAAACTGATCTCGACCTTTTGTCACCTTTTGCTAATCCTGCAAACAGAGTTTATACAAGCGTTTGATTGACGGTCAGTTCAAATCGCCAACGGTCATTGATTCCCCACCACAAATGTTAGAATTTCCTAAAAAATTTGTCTTCAAGTTGCGTTAGACTTTGAATATAACCACAGAGTTCGATGGGCAGCAACTTCACACTGACCGCTTGGCAGTCTGTCTGTGTTTTTGTGGCCGGGAAAAACTAAAAAGTGGCATTTTCTGGAGCATGTGCCCGTGTTACCTGTTTGGTGTCCACTTACACAGTGAACGCCGCCAGAGCTTTGCGTCTTTTAAAGGCAGGCTCCGCCTTTAAGCATTTTACTTTAGCCAATTCCTTATTCCAAATTTAATAAACTTTCCCAATTAAGGATATTTATCTGTCTTGAATAGACCAAAGTTGACGAATTGCTTTTTACATTAAAGATGCTATGATATGGCATTATTGAGAGTCATTTAACATTTTCACTTCAGCCGATTCCTAATTTGCATATTTAATGAGAACATTTCTGTCAATTCCTAATTTGCATATTTTAATGAACTTTCCTGATTGGGGATATATACTTGGATTTAGAATTAATCTGTGGTGAATATTATTCATTATGTTGATCATAACATTTTCAATGATGTTGCAAACATGTGGCAAAGGTTCAAATTTACACATAACTGCAATATAATGAAACAAGTGAGCATTTCCAGTTCATATCTGGTAATATGTAAAGGTTTATTGAGACGACCATGACATCAAACGGCATGCGGCATTTCTGGTCTGTTTTTCTCTTTGTCTGTGATTCTGGTAAGGGGAGAACTGTTTGATTTTGGGGTGAGGGTGCGGGGTGGAGGAAATAGGTAGTCAGCAAATTTTTATTCCCTGTCTCTGTGACAGCAAATCTTTTTTCCTATTGTCAGATCAGACCTGTATCAAATTAATTTTTCAAGTATATGAAGAAGCACTGCAACTTTATTTTCTCAGTAAGCAATATCTCTTATAAGTTCCGGTAGACAGTCCAGGGGACTTATGTTTTGGGTAACCATCGTCTGTGTATCTGTCTGTCTGTCCAAGCAGATATCTCAGCCATGCCTGAGCCAATTCCTTTCAAATACGGCTAGTTTTCAATCGGATTCGAACCCACAACATACTGCATCAGTCGCCTAGCTGAGAGGCCAGTGAGAGAACCGCTCGGCTAAATCTCCACTCCCAAAAAAGAGTGGTTCAATAGCTGGCTAAGTTGTTACATTTTTCTGACTGAGACCGCTCAACACGTTGTAGAGTTCGTGAAGCACTCACGCACGCATGCTCACTATCATACATCGCACATACACACTTTATCGAAGCGAAGAAACGAATTTCATCGCTTTAACTGGGCGAATGATAAACTTGGTACAAAGATACATACATACATCCATTGTTTTGGGTGTGGTAGCATAATTAATTCTAACTTGCATAATAAGTGATTTTTAAAAAGAGCATTTCTGGAGAGACTGCGCCAAATTTGATGAAACTTTGTACAGATGATGGTCACACTGAGCTCTAATAGCACACAATGACATATGTCAGTATTGTGTCAAGTAATTGCTAATTTGCATAGTTAACGAATTTTCATAATTCTTTTAATATGACAAGAAATCATGACTCAAATATGATGAAACTTGAAACAGATGTTATACACATGATATACTAGAGCTGTAATTGTATGCAAAGACATTTAGTGGGATCATGTCCAGTAATTGCTAATTTGCTTATTTGATCATATTTTTTTGTAATTGGGGTAATATGTTTAGAAATACTGCAGCAAATTTGATGAAACTTGGTACAGATCTTTCGCACACAGTTCTATAATAGTGTACAGAGAAAATTAGCAGTATCATGTTAATTAATTGCTAATTTGCATATTTAATGATTTGTCCTAATTAGTGTGCTATATCCAGAAATACTGTGTAAAATTTCATGAAACATTGTACACAGGTTGATCTTCCAGTAGTGTAAGGGATAGCAAAGATACTGCAGTATCAAGTCAATTAACTGCTTTAATTTGCATATTTAGTGAACTTTCCTTATTTGTTGATATATCCAGAAATACTGCATCAGATTTCACGATATGTGGGTAGAGATGTTGGTCTTCCAATACTCTAATGGCGCCCAAAGATATGTAGCAGTATCATGTCAATTAACAGCTGATTTGCATATTTAATGAATTATCCTAATTAGGCTGATATGTCAAGAAATACTTTATCAGATTTCATGAAACTTGGTACAGATGTTCAGCTCACATTGCTTTAACACTGATAAAGACAATTATTAGTGTCATGGTAATTAATTTTTAATTTGTATTTATTGAACTTTCCTAATGTCCAGAAGTACTGCATCAAATTTGATGAAACTTGGAACAGGTGTTGATCTCAGAGTGCTGAATAGAATGCAATGACATTTTGTTGTATTGTTTAAATTTATTGATAATTTGCATACATAATGGTTTTTGTTTTAGGGTGAATGTCCAGAAGCACTGCATCAAATTTTATGAAACTTGAAACTGGTGATAATATGTTAGTGGTATATTGGGATGCAAAAACGTTTAGCAACATTCTGTCAATTAATCACTAATTGACTTATTTAATGACCTTTTGTAATTAGGGTGGCAGCGCAGATTGGCTTTACATTTTCAACACAATGGTATGGGCCAAGGCCATTGTTTTCTGTAGTAAAATTGGGTCTCTAAACAGGGAAAAATTGTTGGTAATTAGAGATCTATATCCTAATGACTGCTAATTATCGTAAGTCTGTACTGAACTGAATGAACACAGGGGCATTTTGGTTCACATCTGGCCTTCTGATTTTTTATGTCAACAGCAATTACTCAGACGTGCCTGGACCAGTTTCTTGCAAACAAGTTGAATTTTACATTCCAAGAGCAAGTGCATGACATACCTAATTCTGTTTAACTTGGTAAAGGGACATGACCCTATGCCATTCATACTAATGTCTGCTTATTTACACTCCAAACCAATAAGGCATCAGTCACAGAAAGGTCTTTGGTACCCTATTTTCTTTTTTCATGCACATTATATACTCCAATTTAGTTACTTCCACTGACAAATTCCCAATGAACAAGCAAACAAGCGGGGTGGGGGTTGGAGGACTGTGTCATTGTCAATGACTTGCTGACATGTGGTTAATAATTCTACTTACATGTCACTGGCTCAAATCTGTACCAATAAACAACTTATTGTAGACTGTGTAAGTAGCAAAAAATAACAGTTTACAATACATGTTTCTGTTTTTTAAATTTTATGTGCACGAGACACTGGATAAAAATCCATTCTGAGCTGACTGATCTGGAGAGTAACTCAGGGCCATGGCCTGACCAAATTGCAAAGGGGCAAAACCGACTTAAGCCAGGATTTGGGTAATTTACATATTGACAGCTTGGAAAATTCCAATGTTTACTGTAAATGAAACCCAGAAATATGTTTTCCAGAATTTAAATCAGACTTTTGTGTCATGAATACCTGCAAAAGCATAGGACCTTTTGACAAATCTTGAAAATATTACCCTACTCCATCATCCTGTGTGCCCTTCCAGCAAATATTGGGCTAATGTGCAGCATTGAATAAGCTCTTCTCCAATTGGGTAGCTGAATCTTATCAATATAATTAAAACAATACAAATAGACTCCCTAAGTCACTGTGAATAGTGACAATGGACCAATCAGAGAAACAGCTTATTCAACGCTGCACATCGGCAGAGAATATTGGTGAATCAGCCTGTACGAAATCTTCTTATAAGATTCTTATAAGATGTGATAAGAAATTATCGTACAGGCAGTTTCCTTGTTTTAGTGATTTCAGCACATCGGCGACAATCTTTTTTACTTATCTGTTGGAACAATTTTACAGGACCAGATTATTTCTTTTCCTTTCCTGCAAACAAGTATCTTTGTAAAAATATCTTCCACCCTAGAAATCAAATGGCTCTTCCCTAAGTAATTATCTTTCATCTCCATTAGTTTGACCTCTTTGGCAATGTGACATATTTCTTTTCTCCTATCACATTCAATCACTACTGTGTGTGATACACTGTATGTTTTAATGGTAGAATTTGCTACAGCAACGTGACTTTTACAGATCCAGTTAAAGAAACAGCGGTTTTAACAAGATCACCTAGGGCAAATTTTACTGGATTTGAAACCGCAAAAGCATGCATTTTTTGGCTGTTTCAATACCAATGTGTTGAAATTCACGGAGTACATGTTGATCTCCTATTTCTGGAAGGTGGCTGGTGATTATGACTACCTGCAGTAACTAAACTGCAATTTGCATTTTCTGTGAATTATCCCAGATAGAGGGAATAACAAAATGACTTTCTGTCATTGGCTATTATTATTATTATTATTATTATTATTATTATTTATTTATTTATTTATTTCAGACCCGATCGTCCATATACAGAAAAAAAATACGTACATGAATATGAATACAAAACTCAGACTGTTGGGGAAAAAACAAACAAACATAAAACCCCAAAGAACCTACTTCAAATACAGTTTTCTCCAGCACTATCAATTACTCAATCAGGTGTTGCTTGATGATACTTCGTGCATATGTGCTGGTTTAAATTAACATTCATTTATTTAATTATGCTGGACAACCTTTTTTATCTTATAGATTATCCACAACTTAAAGACGCATACTGCCTGCTGTACTAGCTCTTACCAGAATGGATAAAAGATCAGTTAAGTTCAAAGCAGAGGTAGAAAGTTATGAGCTTCATTTTCACGCCCGAGCTCATTATGTGAGTGCTGACTACTACGAGACTCTTGACAGAAGGTTGACTTACCTTAAAGTTGCCTGTGCTGCCTTTGGTACTGCCTTTGGTGGAAAGGCTATTTATGAGTACATTGAGTGGTCAGAAGAACAGCCAGATGGTCGCCAGGGTTCTAGCAAAGCCATGATGTTGGCTATAGCATCTTTTGGGGCAGCTGCAATCACCCAGCTATATACTACAGGGCAAGCTCCTTCTCAAAAGCAAAAATTCCACAACGAAGCAGCTGCTCAGATGAAAGCACTTAGGAAAAAGGTACAGGCATGGAGTGACACAATCCCTGAAACTGAGACTGTTGAACAGAAAGACAGGCTTCGGAAGCAATATGAAGAATACATCGATGAGCACTGCAAAATTGACAACCTCATCAAAAGTGAAGACTGGACATTCAGTGAAGTGCATGACACTCTGCCCAAGGGATGGAAAGACAAAGGAAGGGAACTGGGAATGTACATTCCAAAGAGAGACATTTGGTATTACTTCCAGAAATACAAGAAGATAGCTGAACCATACCTGCAAATTACTATAGGAGTGATGGCCGTGATCGGTCTTTGGAAATATATCAGTGAGGGAGATGGCAAATAGTATCTTGGTAAAGCTTGGTACCAAACAAACACAATGTTCACAACGCAATGCATCAGGTTGAGATGATGACCATGCAACTAGCAAAAGAAAATGTAAATTATGTCGATTGGTAAAAATATATAACCATATTGACAATCTTCAAGTGTTATTTTACTGACTGATTAACTTGATATTTAGAGAATCAATCAACATTTTCGAAAATCATCATGTTACAATAACATAAACATATATGTAGAATGACTTGTGATGACAAATTTTGGATGAATTCATATTGGGATGAATAAATCTTGCCTGACAATCAAGTATGATGCCTCTTCAATTATTTCTTCATTGTCATGTATTCACTACGTGTGCATTTATTTGGACAATATGGCATTTTAAGAAACATATATTGACACTTTTGATAACAATTAATATCAATTTTATGGTACCCAGAAAGAGTTAATCAATTTGCACTTAAAGGTGTACAGATTATCATTGGAGAACCCAAAGTGAGTGCAATCAATGTATGAAACTTGCCACATATTGAATTCAGAGGCCACTGAAGTGTGTAGTGAGAGGCAAAAGTGAAGAATTCTAAGTTGATTGTATGATCTTGCAAGCTGGACCCAAGAAGGCACGATGTCAACATGCTGCTGATGGTCTGTGAAGGTAGACGATTAAAATCAACAGAAACGACTTGTGCAATTTCTTGTGCTGAGGTCACATTCATAAACAACTCTGGGGGATCCAAAAACGAAAGTTCTATGACTTTTCCAATGCCTCCTAACAAACTCAAAACTCATTCAAATATCCTTTAGACTTGTTATGATTTTGAAATCTCCTCAAAATTACCTGATTTTTGAATGGGAAGATTTTTTCGATATGTGTATGTGTGTGAGTGTGTTTTCCTGGGAGGATCAGGGAGCTGTTTTGCTACATTTTCTTTTACAGGAAAACCTAATCTTGCAAAACAGAAAAACAGTGCTCTCATTAACAAGTCATTGACGATGACATAGTCCCCACTTGTAAAGGAATATTAGTCTTGATGGGGGTAGGGAAATGTGGTCATTAAGAAGTATCACTGGAGTGTATATGTTGAGATCTATGGGCACATAGGTCTATGTGGTTGTTCCCAATTTGAAACACATGAGGCATGTCTAAGTTATGGTTCTAAATCGGGAAAAAGATCAGACCTCTAGCTGTATTGGCCAGCCAAGAAATACATATGCGCATAATAAATGAGGTACAAGATGTGACATCTTAAGGTCTAATGTCCTATCAAAATTGGAGGGTTTAGAACTTGTGGTTACTGAGTTATGCATATATATGTATAATCAAGGTCAAAGGTCATCGAGGTCACGTGACATTCTGGGAAAAAAAGTGTATCGCTAATAAATCCCTATATGCCAAAAATCAGACCTCTAGCTCTATTCGCCTGCCCAGAATTGGATATGTGCATAATTAATGAAGTAAAGTGTGTGTTGTCATAAGGTCTTTCATCTTACTAAATATAAAGGACATAGCACTTGTGGTTACTTATTTATTGACATAAACACATATTTTAGATAAAAGGTCATCGAGGTCACATGACATTTGGTCCAAAAATTTCTATCCTATAGTTATCCCTAAGGGTGTATGAAGGGTTACTGAGTTATGGACAAATAGGTATATTTTAGGTCAAAGGTCTCCAAGGTCACGTGACATTTTGTAAAAAAAAATTGTATTTCTAAGTAATCCCTATATACCAAAAATCAGAAATCCAGCTCTATTGGCTCGCTCAAAATTAGATATGCGCTTAATTAATGAGGTACAATATGTGGGGTCATAAGGTGTCCCATCATACCATATATGAAGGGTGTAGCACTTGTGGTTACTGAGTTATGGACAAATATGTATACTTGAGGTCAAAGGTCACCGAGGTCACGTGACATTTTGTCAAAATATATGATATATCTGTGTGAATGGAGGGACATGACCCAATCTATAAGGCCCCTGGACTTCATCCATGGGGACTAAAAACTGTGTCACTGAATCCTTTTTGCAATATGAATACGATGAGAAAGTAAAGTTTTATTTTACTTTGCCTTATACATGGGATTCTATGGACAGCTGACTTAAAAATGGTAGTCTATGGTTGTGTAAACTAAAAAGTCGTCTAACACGGCCAAATTTGATCGCATTGTGAAACAAATCGACGTGCATCTGTATGGGGTAGGGCACTATCCTTGTGCAAAGTTTGAAAGAAATTGACTCGGCAATGTCTGAGATATCTGCGTGAACGGACGGACGGACGGACGCACACACGCAGGCACGGACGCAGGCACGGACATGACCAAACCTATAACTGCTATAAGCCCCCCCCCCCGGACGGTGTCCGTAGGGACTAAAAAGGTTTTGAAACTGGTTGACTTCTCTCACCTGTCAGAAAAACTGAACATAATTAAGGAATTGACATAATTGTATATGCATTAATAGATGTACCCTTTGGCCAATGTCTCAGTAGGTTTTGCTCTTTGTTTCAACTGCAGTTTCTTGTTCTACTCCTCACAGCATGCTAGAATAACAAATAGTCTGTTCTGCAAAATACTCTGTATATGTGTCTATGTATAAAGACAGTATTCAGTGTTACTGATGACAAATGAATTCTATAGTCCAGATTTGAATTAAATTTTAAACAATAAACAATGCTGACTGTACACAAGATGTGTGTTTTAATAATTAACCTAAAACTTGACTTTCCATCACTCTTCAGGGAGTAGAACAAGAAACTGCAGTAGATACACAAATCAAAATCACCAAAAATTAGCTGAAAGTTACAGCTGTAAATGGAAAGTACGTCATTCTTGGGTTATGTGAATGCAGGCCGATTCTCACCCGTAAATCTGAGTTTTTGTTTCTGAAAGGCTAGTTAGAGTTGGGTAAGCCTAATTCAAGCGCCGCGAGCCACGTGCTGCGTGCACAGGCGCTCCTTAGCTGGGTAGTCTGCTAAGTAGATCGATTTCCGGATCGATCTATTGATCCCGTAGTCGATATGCCCGCCACTGCAACCTGGTATTTAGGTTGCAGTGGCGGGCATATCGACTACGGGATCAAAGATCGATCCGGAAATCGATCTACTTAGCAGACTACCCAGCTAAGGAGCGCCTGTGCTGCGTGCCAAACTTCACGATTACAATTTAAGCTGGAAATTGATGCATTTTATTCACTTTTTCGATTCATCTTCCTCGTTAAATCAGCATTTAATAGACGCCTTGTATGTACATGTCGTGGTACGTGACCTGCGATATGTACGTTCACGAATTCAACATGTTCTGTTGAAAAATTATGGCAGGGAGGGCGAATTTTTCAAAATGATTCTGAGAAAAATGACTATCCTCAATTGCTATGCCGTCCCAGTACGTGCTAGAGTCAACATCAATAATATTTTATTTGATAAATATTTACTAATTCATAATGTGATGCCTCATCCAACCAAATATGAAGGCTGATGCACTAATACCGGTATACTGGCAAATAAGTGAAATTCAGGTCAAAGGTCATCCTAGTCACGTGATTTTGCTGTAAACTTCCCTCCTATGATGGCCGTCGAGCAAAAATCAGACCTATAGTTATATTGGCTAGCCTTGAATTAGACATGTGCATGCATAATTAATAAGATATAGGATGTTTCGCCATTGGTCGCCTCATGTCATAAATATCAATGTTGTAGAACTTGTAGTTACTGATTAATCGGAATATTCGTTAAATTGAGGTCAAATGTCATCCAGGTCACTTGACATTTTAGCAGAAATCTTAGCTAACATAATTATCTCCGTCCACTAAACTTCAGACCTATACCTCTGTTGGCTAGCCTATAATTTATGCATAATTAGTGAGGTACAGGATGATTTGAGGATCAAAGGTCGGTGGCCCATACAACTCACAGTTCAATAGACACCAGCCGTCTTTAAAAATCCTCTTAACCATGACTTAAGACCTGGATATTTGAAATGTAGCAACCTTGCCATGTGGTCTACAAAATTAGTGTACAGATTTTTGATTCATCAATTTTTAATGTCATAATTTTACGCACAGTGTGATTTTGAAATATACTGGCTCTCCCTCCCTACAATTTCTCCTGAGTCCCTTTCTGCATATGCGCCATTATGTAGAACTCGTAAGCAAACATTAGCTGGTCACCAGTTCATGCGTTTAGAAAGCGGCGTTTAAGTCCGAATGTTGATTTATCCATTAAAATGAATCAATGGATTAAATCGGAGTGAAAATGCACCTATTTCTAGCTTAACCTGCAGAACATGTGACTCGTGAATCGTGGCACGCGCCACGCGGCTCTTGAATAGGCTTACCCGTCACAGTGTGTATAAAAGTGACCCAGTGTGACTTCCACTGTTCCAGTACCCATGTATGGAAAGGGGTAAACAGTTGTTTCCGTCATGGTTTTATTCAGCTGCCATTTTGTCTTACAACTTTACGAGAGCTCTTAACCTTTATTTGGTTTCAGGTCTCTGCTGGAGAACTGGGCTGTTTCATAAATCCCAAATATTAAGCAAGTGGTTCACTGCAATCTTTGCACTGCCAGGTGCAGCCAACGGAGCTATTCATCGAAAAAGCTATTCCAGGAGCAATTTTTGAGGGCAGGGGAAATTTTAATTTTGCTAGGCAGGGGACATATTTTCAGGTGGTAGGGGAGCAAATTTTAGTTTTTTTTGTAGGGCAGGGCGGATATCGGTTGATTTTCCTGGGGACAGGGCTTGGCGAAAAACTTTTTGAGGGGAATTGTTTCCAGGGCAGGGGAAATTGGCAAGTTTTTTTCGCTACAGGGCGAGGGAGCTTCAAAAATTCACAGTGGGGAGGGGAAACAGGCAAAAATAACTGGGGAGTGGGTAAAAATGAAGTTTGAATGTGGGAGGGTAAGTCGAAACATTTTCTGTGGGAGGGCAAATTATGAACAGCTAATTAATTACCCTCTTGACTTAAAATTAGTCAGTTCACATTATTTGTCATGCACAATATATCTTATCATAGTAAGGACCTTTTTAAAAGTGCATTGTTCGTTGGCTGCACCCTTTGCACTGCTTTAAAAAACAAAATTGATGTTTCTCTTGACACATAGAACAGAGGCTGGAGCAGTTCCATGGGATCTGGGTTGATACCTAGGGGGTGAGAAAGTACCTTTATATTTCTGTATGTGCTCCTAACAATAAATACAAAACAGAGAATGTGTTTTTTTCGATACCATTTATTTTTTGCGACTTTATGTAAGAGTCATGAGTCAACCCAATTAACACAAATATTTCATATCAATTAGAGAGACTGTTATTTCGAGTCTCCCTTTAAGTCCCCAAATCCTTTCCTATACCCCTTAAATACCCTTGTCAATTCTCCAACCCCCTCCAGAGGCGTTTGTGAATACAGCCTAATATATACCTTTGAAATATAATTCAAATAATTCAACTTAGTTTTCTCCAGGTTTCTTTCCAAACCCTAACTGGACCGTCACTCCCATATATTTCACCTTTTTTGTGAAGGGAACGTGAAATCTGTTAGCAAATAACCTTCTTGAGTCCCAATGCCATGTCAAAAACAAACTCCCTGATAACCTGCATGTTTGGGAAAAACTCAAATAGCCTTGCCTTTTAACCTGAGGTTTGTCCTACAGAAGACATTTTGCCTTTATCGTCCATTCCTTGGTAAATTAATAAATAAATTAATAAATAAATAAATAAACCAGCAATTAAATGTTGTTGCAATACTGATATTAAATATTGCAATTGAAGCTAATTTACATGTGGAATAAAAATATCCTGCAGTCGTACTAAACTGACGTACATATAAATTCAATTAACAACGTGACAAATTATAAAGCACGTAGATCACTTTTTACTTTCTTATACAAAAATATGTGTGAATAATATGTGTGAATGTTATACTATCAATTCAACATATGAGTATGATCTTGCTTTGAATTCGATGTGAGGATGCTTCCCTTTCAAAATTGAATGTCTTATTTCTTGTACAAATGAATATCAATAGACTTAACAATGATACATACATTTTTTACACCATTCATAAAAAAATAAATAAACCCATTGACGATGCGTCACTGACACTCACGAATGAAACCCATGTTTTAGTGAAATATTATTTGCATAAGACTGCAATATGTGCAGCTATAGGCGCATATATCGGATAATTATTATGGTTTTCATATCTTACAAATGGTCCGAATATGATCATGTTTTTATTGTTTCCTATTATCAAGTCATATCTTCATGTGTGTTGTAACATGCATTTTATTTTTAGCAAGTTTGACTCAACACTGTCTGAGACAGTCAGAGCAACGGTGGTATGTATTGAGACTTAATAACGCAGCTGCCCAGTGAACCAATGACCCCACGCTTCGTTTATATTTAACATAATGCTCTGCTTGTGACGTACGTGACTCACCCCTTCAACCATGTTATGCTATCCTGCTTAATCAATTAATCAATTCTAAATTGCCACTGGATCTGGCAGTCGTCAGGATCCAAATTCTGAACAACCTTTTGCAATGATTCCAAGTATCACCTGATTAAGGTACGTACAATTTTGATGATGATTACAATTATTACGATGTGACAGACATGGGTGATTTAATACTCATGTCTGTCTTATCAAATATGGCTGCTGTTCAGAGTATAAGGACAATTTTGTGAATTAATTCTACATAAAACTCTATGATTATCCAACCAAAATATTATTTGTCCACCATGTACCAGTAGATACACGATTTATAATACATTTCAGATTCTGTCCTTCAATTTTCAGGTAGGATTTTTTTTATCATTTTATGATTTTGTATATGTATGCCATTTTGATAAACCCTGAAACAACGGGGAGCTCGAGTTCAATCTTATGTATAAAGCTACAATTATCGACACAAACTGATCAACTTTGAGTTTCGTTTTCATTTTTGTCAACAGTCTGGTCCTCATTGAAAAGCAGATTTTGTCTTGAATTCATGTGATCAATTGACCTACGACCTCTAACACGCATGCATTTCTACATTAACATTGGACCTATTCTGCACGTGAAATGGTAATTACATGCACGGGAACTTGAAAATAGTGTGAAGTATGAGTGTGTCCTACAAGAAAACCTTGACTTCTGTGTATTTATAATCAGTATGAGAATTTCACATCCCATTTACCTTTTTGCAAATAATGCCTGCCATGGCTTTTAATGTATGTTTTACAGATCAAAGTCTGTGACCTAAATACCTCTAATACTGTGTCACTTCGCAAATTTCTAAAGCTGTTTCGCTCTGGCTATTATAAGGACAATTGGATTTCAGGGTGCAGTGAAAACCAATTTAAGCTATAGTAAGTACAGCGCTGTGTCTAGTAAGAATTTAACTGCATGAACGATGTGACCTAAGACAACTCGGTAACCACATGTGGTTGTAATAATGTGGCATTTGCCTCAAGATCCTCACGTCTTGGGTCTTTTACCATAGCTTGGTAGTTGCTGGGTTAATATATCCATACCCACAATATTATCATGTGCCTCAGAATCTGTTTTATAACATTATGAAGTTTTGTCAAGAATATTATCGAAGAAAGTTTCATCAAAATTTTTAAATGGTGTGATAGTTCAATACAAATTCTAATACTCGCAACAGTGTGTATTGCAGTATAAGTTATAGATTTAACTGACAGAAACTACTATATTTCAAAGTGCAATCACATCATCATGTCTTTTTATGATTTATTCACGTGTTGCAAGATTCATAGATTTAAAAGCAGCAATCGATTAATATACATACATATATATATATATATATATATATATATATATATATATATACACACATATATACACAAAATGTATATAATATATATATATATATATATATATATATATATATATATATATATATATATATATATATATATTATATATATATATATATATATACACCCCACCGTACTCTCACCGTATATATAAACCGTACTCTCTGTGCCCAAGTTCAGAGGTTGCCTGCCATAAAGCCATTATGGTGATAACCGGGAGGGCACATTGTATACATTTTGTATTATATATATATATATATATATATTATATATATATATATATATATATATATATATATATATATATATATATATATATATATATATAACACAAGTTACTTCAAGTACGAGGTAATAAGACATGTTCATGCATCCTGCAATCTTCAGACAGACAGAATTAAAATTATCCTTGGCTCTTCACTCTCGATTATATGGTTGGAATGTACCTTTATACTTTGATATTAGGTGGTGCTGAAATTTGATAAATAATATTTGTTTTGGTGGTGACATTTTGAAACCAACTCAGAGCGTTTGTTCAGCATTGATTATGTGTTGCTTTTCTGATAAACAAATACATCGCTTACTTATGTTAGAGTAACCCGATGGTACGTTTACTTTCAATGTTTTCATGTTTCTCTCCAGTTCCACACGACAATGGATTCTACGAAACCAAATACCGATGAAAAGAAGGCATTTATTAAGGATATGGTGGACAGGGAAGTGTATGAACTGCATTTCCATTATCGTGCACATTACATAAGTGCTGACTATTATGATACTCTTGATCGTCGGTTGACTTACTTCAAATCATTCTGTGGAGCTGTTGGCACTTTATCAGGTTCAAAAGGCGTGGGTGCTTTGAAATCAGAAGGCTGGACCTCTGTCTTCAGTCTAACATCTTCACTCCTACTTCCCTTTGGTGCTGGTATGCTTACACACGTATTCAGTTCCCATCATGCTCCAGCAGATAAGAAAGGGAGCCATCGCAAAGTGGCCAAAGAAATGAAAATTCTGAGGAAGAAAATGGAAGTTTGGCTGAACACAATCCCAGAAACAGAAACAGTGGAAGGAATGTTGAATAAATACAATGAGTTTCTTGATAAACACAGCCAGATTGAGGATGAGATTTCCTCTGAAGATTGGACATTTGAAAGAGTGCATGACACGCTCCCTGACAAATGGAAAAAGAAGGGCCAGGCTATAGGAAAATTCTTTCCAGAGAGGAGCAAATGGTATTATTTAAAGAGATTTATTACAGATACAGCTCAGCCGATATTGTTATCAACTGTTGGCACTCTTGTTGTTGTATATTTTCTGAGGAGTTCAAAAGTTAACAATTAAAATATATCACATATAATTTGAATTGACAATTTCAAGAAAATCACCAACAGTTCTAATAAGCAGATTGTTTATAGACCGTATAGGTATAGATAGATGCTCAAGCCAAATAATGGAATTCTCTCGCTTTGTACATCAATCACTTATGCAAGTATTTAATCACTCTAGTTAAACGTTATTGATGAACATGGAAAAGAAATATGATATCTAGTGACTACATTTCATCCAACATTTTTTCCACATTTTTGTCATGGAAAGATAAATTAGTGAGAACGAAACTTTGTGAAAATAAAGACATACATCACCAGGCTATTTTCTGGATAGTAGCTGTTGAAACATGAGCACTTTTCTCAAGATTTCATGAGTTATTCTGGTCGATAAAAATAGATCTCTTGTGCACCATATAGACGATACGAACAATAAATGCAATGACTTGATGGTATCATTTTATTTGTTTATGAAAATTTATAACCTGTACTTCATCATACATGATTTATAAAATACCAAGCTCTGCCCTTTTTGTTAAAAGGGTCAAACTGAATATACACTCTTTGAATGTTTTTATAAATTGCAAAAATTCTCATATTTCTCAAACGAAAATACTTTTTCCCTTTTTTCATATATTACTTCTTATTACTAAGTTATCTTCTTAAATACATTAAATGATAAAACAGTTTATACATTGTGTTTACATTGTAATGTTGCTCTGCTATCTTTACACACACATACATACAGAGAGAGAGATATGAGAGAGGAGAGAGAGAGAGAGGAGAGAGAGAGAGAGAGAGATTTTCACACTGCTCAATATAGAATCAAGACACCATAGTCTGACCGACAGCGCTTAAATCGCGTAGAAAACACAGCAAAGTTGCCCATGTATATGAGGGTGACTAAAGCGCATAGTGTAGTGACCTGTTAATTTGCTGTTGTTTCTAGTCATGATACTCCCTCGGAAAAGACAAACCATCCCCTGTCATTCAACTTTCGTGACGTGCATTATGTGGAGTGTACGCAACCAAGAGAATAGCCGACGACATAGTTGCGGTTTAGTCTCCATCATGGATACTACTGCGATACATTCATGTTTTGATAGCGATAAAGTTTTAAAGGCAGAACTTGAAACTATGTATCCACGACGTAATTATAGAAACACATCACAATGAAGCTGACAAACATCATGGTGTCAATGACAGTACGTGTGTTGCATGCGAAATAGACGACTGAATTGAACTTCATGACGATCGTAGAGATATTAATTGGGGAAGTGCTTCCTAAGGGGGCAAAATAAATATCAACACTACCCCTAAAATGTCGTGTCTGTCCCCTAATTTCGATGAATGGGGCACTAAGTGCCCCTTTTAATGAACAGGTCTTATATATATATATATATATATATATATATATATATATATATATATATTATATTATATATATATATATATATATTATATATATTAAATGCGTTATTCAAATGCTTGGGCCTCAGCCCATCGCAAACAAAAAACGTACATGATACAGAGATGTGAAGAAAAAGAAAGGAGAAAACAGAATTTACAATACCGACTATTTTAACTATTTAACTGCAAAAGAAACTCGTCTCGAAGTTTAAATGCTTTGTGTATAAAAATAGACAGCTTATATAGAGTACACTGATTTTCAGATGCCAAGAGAGCACAAAACTTATCATAAGTAGGATAAAGTCGAAATCTTTCTGGAATTAAATCCATTCTACAATGCTCGTATAAAGGACAGAACAGTACAAAGTGACATTCGTCTTCTACAACTGACAAATTTTTACTTAAACAAAAGCAACATACTCTTTGTTCAACTGGAATAATGGGTTTTGAATGCCTGCCAACTTCAATAGCTAATCTATGACTTGATGAGCGGAGTTTAGCCAGGTCAAATTTAAATTTTGCAATTCTGATGGAAGATAAATACAGCTCTGGTTCCAATAAAGACTTGAAATGTCTATATGTGCGAAGTCTCTGTGAATCATTTAAACTGGCTGACCATTCTTGTCTGTAACAGTCTTGTAGCCTCATTTGAAATAAACTTAAAAAAGCCTTCCTATTCCCAACCTGCTGTTCGATCCAAACTATCCCAAACCCGTATTTAAACAATAATCTTTTATTTTTGATACCCAGGTAATCCTCCCAACAGAATCTAATCTTTTTAACATATCATAGCAAGCTCTCGGATAGCGAGTGGTGTTCATTTCTAAAAGTTTTAACCAATAAGAAACACAACGCTTCATATATATACATGACAAGGAAACCTCCCACATTCACCTAAAAGGACTTCAGAATTTACACTTGAATTTATACCTAGTAGAAACGACAAAAACTAAACTGAACTCTCTCAATATCCAAACAATAATCAAATCCCAGACTTCAGCACCGTAACAGATTACGGGCACAACTGACGAGTCAAAAAGCTTAAACGCTTCTTTTATGGGTAAACCTCCCAACTTCTTAATAACTATTTCAATCTGATGTAATGCCTTTTTCCCTTTTGTTGCTAATTGATGTTTTGCAGGTGTCCAGGATAACCTGGATGAAAATAACATTCCAAGATAATTATAATGCTTTACAGTTTTCACCATTTCTCCGCCATAAAACCATCGCTCATAACGTTTTAAATGCCCCCATTTCTGAAAACAACAATTTTGGTTTTCTTGAGATTAACTGACATACACCATTGTTTACAAAAAACTTCAAGCTGATTCAGTTTTCTTTGTAACACAATAGGTAAATCGGCCACATCAGCCACATCGTCAGCATACATAAATATACCCATATCGGAAAATCATTGTTGACAAAAACACCACTGTTTTCATGCATATCCATGTATGACGAAAGTTCATTGACAAATAAACTAAACAATAAGGGGCTCAACATGCAGCCCTGTCTTGTACCTACAGTACAGTCAAAATAATCAGTTAAACCACCATTGCACAGTACACATGACTTTAAATTTTTATACATTGAACGAAGGACATTTAAAACTCTATACCATGCAGTCCATAGGTAATAAGCCTATGCCATAGATATGTGTGGTTAACTCTGTCAAAGGCCTTCGAAAAATCAATGAATACACAATACAAACGACCTTTTCGCTGAGATAAGTATTTCTGAACCAAAGACTGTAGAGAAAATATATTATCAATGGCACTGTACTTTTTGCGAAAACCAGCTTGAGCTTCAACGATAATATCTGGTTAACTCTCTGCCCATTTTACAAGTCTCTCATTTAAAAGTTTGGTAAAAATTTTGCTCATAGTAGACAATAAAGAAATGCCTCTAAAATTATTAATATAGTCAAAAGAACCTGTTTTATGCAAAGGATATAATATTACACCAGATTTCGGGGAAATTTCCATTGAACAAAATGAGATTAAATAAATCACACAAACAATTTATAATAAATTCATTACTATACTTGAACATTTCATTAACAAGGCCGTCTGGACCTGGTGACACGTTATTTTTCAAATGTTGGACACAATTTCTCACTTCTTCCAGACATATCTCTCTATTTACTGACATAGGAATATCATCTCGACACATTTCACATTCCAAGTCATGATTTTCTAAGTCCTTTACAATATTACTTTCAAACACAGTGTCAACTATCTTGGATTGAACATTGAGTAGCTCTTTAAAATAATTAAACCACTCAAGTGAACAAATTTTCTTACTGTTACAGGAAAATGCTTTGCCAGTCTTGATTTGCTTGATAACACTCCAAAATTTACAACAATCATTTGCACTATCTGATAAAAGATTTCTCTGCTTCACTTTATACTCTTTACTTTTTGTTTTACACATTTCTGAAACTGATTACGACACTCTATGTAATTTTGTAAATCATCAACACAATTTGACATACGAAATTTATTAAGTGAATCAAATTTCCTTCTCCTACTATTATGGCATTCACTGTCCCACCAAGGTTTTGCTGTGTCCAATTCGGTTTTACCACGTAAAACGTTTACTTTCATACAAGTTCCGGCTCTCAGTAAGAGCGCATTCAAAATATTTAACGACCGTTCAATGTCTCCATGTTGGATGGCAAACTGAAAATTATTGTAACTCTGTAGAGAAACGTTGTCCCGTAAAGAATCTGTAAATACTGCTGAAAGGTCAGGTTTCCATCTGTATTTCTCCCATGAATGTAGCTCAGTTGAATTATCGTTATGCGTATTGTCATTAGCACCAACACCTTCAAAACTCATTGAACAATGGATAGCAAAATGATCTGACGCATCATTGCTGTCGACAGTAAAATCACAGATGTATTCAAATAAAGAGCTACTGACAATTATGTAATCGACAACACTTGCCCCATTATTTGTACAACAAGTGTAATTCCCATCAATATCACCCCGGAAACGACCATTTAAAAAATGTACATGCAGTTTACAACAAAATTCAACTAAAGAACGGCCAAAATTATTCACTATACAGTCTCTCGAAAACCTATTTCTGGAAAAATCATCAATTTCGTAATCAAGATTTAGTAACATGTTTTCCTCATGAGATTCGACAAAGTAGTCTGCAAGATTCCCGGTTCTAGAATTGAAATCACCCATAAAAATAAGTCTGAATCTGGAAACCTTGACTTAACTTCAACAACATAGTTTTCTAAACGAGTGATACCATTTAATTCGTCGCTATAAGTGGACGCACCTTCAGGTGGTATATATACACTTGCAAGAATAACATCATTGGGTGTGTTGAACGCTTCTTTTCTAATCAAGAGAAATAAAACATCTTCAAATTACCAGTAATTCTTTTTACAAAACGATCAAGTTCATTCAAAACGAATACACAAATGCCACCAGAGTAGCGGCCACTCTTTCGGAATCTTTGTCTTATAACAGAATAACACTTATGAGTTGGCAACCATTTCAAAAATTCATCAGTTGCCCTAGCCCAAGTTTCACAAATACTTACAATGAAAATGTTGAAAAATACTTCTTCAAAGAATAATCATGAATATGAGATTTTAACCCTCTTGCATTCCAAGCTATGATAGAGTGAGAAATTCGGTTAACATTACAATATGGTTTCTCTCTCTGAACATGTTGAATTCTCTGGGCTTGGCCACGCCCCTATAGACATACCAAATCGTTTTTGTCGTCATTATATTTGTATTTTTTCCCATCAATCACTAATTTATCATAGCTTAAATATGACAACTTGTTTTCTTTTCTTGCTTCTATCATGAATGGTATCAGTTTTTTTCGCGATCGTCGAACTGCGGGTGGAAAATCTTCCATAACGCTAAGACCAGACTCTTTCGTCAGCTCTTGTCGCGCTCTTTGTAAAATTTTCATTCGGGTCTTAAATGAAAGAAACTTGACGATGACCGGTCGGGGATCACCTGCCTTGGGTCGGAAGTCTAGACGATGTGCCCTCTCTATCTGTATTTCTCGCTTAATCTCTTCTTCTGGTATTTTAGCTTGGAAATCAAAACTTCGCGTACCGCCTCCTCGCAGTCCTCCCACGTTTCGTTACGTTGTTCTGTAATTCCTCTGAATATTAGGTTGTTTCTGCAGCTCTGCGAACGAAGTCCAACAGCTTCTCGTTCCAACCCTTCTATTCGTTCTGTCAGCTTTTTATTTTTCTCGAATAAGTTCATCCTGTGTTCTCTGTATGTTTTTCAACTGTTTTAGTCACGTTTTTCATTTCATTCTTCAACTCTTTCATATCTGCTTGAATAGCTTTCAGTATTGGTAAAACCAATTCTACGCCTTCTTCATGTTCTTCAGATTCAGGATCAACCAAATCACCTCTGCTTGTCAATGTCATTTGTCTTGTTTGTCTTGTAATGGACCCGGGTTCAGTTCTACATCCGCCGGCAAGTTGTAACAGACAAGGGACGTGCGGCATTGCCACGGAGTCCGCATTCCTGACGTTGAATATTAGCAGTGGCGAGGTGCAACGTGTACAGATTACGTAATTAGTCTTCCATCCAAATATCATGGCTTCTTCGAAAATGTCATTCAATTTTCTGCCGTTTTCTACTATCCTATCTTTTTCAACTATTATCTTACCGTTAGTTTGTAGCCAATTATGGTAGTTATCCACACCGTGTAAAACAAAGTTTGCTCCGGCAGTGACCACACCAATCACAAGAGCACAGCAAATAAGTCTGTACAACAGGTTGTTGAGCGACGACCACACTGTAAACGGCGTGTACTGGTCGAGTGTTACAACTTTCCAACTTTTTGGCTGAATAAATCTGCCTATTTGAGCTCTCCATACAACTACACTCACCGACATGACGGCAACAAACTCGATGGAACTTGATTTTCGGAAATAAAAGGGTCTTTAGAGGTATTTTGACGGAATAATTCTATCCACGGGAAGAGCGACGCAAAACCTATATATATATAATATATATAATATATTATATATATATATATATAATATAATATATATAATATATAATATTATATATATTATATATATATATATATATATATATATATATATTCACCTTTCTATTGGGCTTTCCAATCATCGTGTAGGCCTACTGTAGTGTAGTGCAGTGTACCGTAAGCATACGCAGCATTCGAAAAGAAATCTGCTGAACAGATATCTACAAATATGAAAACCAACAATGACCACCAGAGTAGTAGAGTAAGCGTGGGACAACTGGGATGAAGTAAGAATTTACCCCCATTTATTCATTTATCTACATGAAGCGAAGGAAAAATTAACCATCCATGTAACTAAAGTATAACCCTGACCTATATACGAACTCACGCATGCGCAACAGGGGTTTGGCGCAGCAGTGCATTGTCCTGAACTAAGCAGGGAAATTCCCTTCTGAGTCACACAACATGTTTAAACATGTACGGGAAATTCCGTGTGAGTCATCACCATCAAACTAGCCTATATAAAGGAGCCCCGTTGTCAGTCCGGCCGGTCGCGGAGTCTAGCTGATGTTGAACACGAAGTTCCTATCGGTGCGAACTTGTTCACCCGATAGATAAAATTTTAGTAATTTCCTCTGAACTTAAAATATGACGAAAGACCATTACTTCAAACAAAATGAGTCGTTCAGATGAATGGTACTGATATCTAAAGTGTTCACTCTTTTATCTCTACGTACAAATGTAGTTCCTAAGTCGTTCTCTATTCTATTCCCACCAACAAAACATTCAATACTCATTTCCCCTCCCCGATCTTTATCAATACTTATGATAATATCACAAGTTGTTCTGTTATCTGTTTTCATAGCGTAATATCCAACCAAATCGTCAAATTCATCTCCAGTAGCTAACTTTACACATCTAATGAGAACTGTACCATGTTGAAGTATTTTCATATTATCAGTCATCTGTTGATTTACTGTCTGTAAAGTGAGAACAGCTGCCTCATCACCGACACTTTTAGACCCAGTTTCTTTAAAGTTGTGTCCCAAAATAATCTAACTGGAACTCCGCTAGCTGTATACGAGCAATAATTCTCCCCCTCATTTATCCACCTTCTTAGTGTATTATCTGCCTTCATTATTGTATTAAGAGGACTAATTTTAAGGTGAATCGGTATACCAAGAAGTGCAATGTATGGATTCGTAGGAGTAAGCCAACTACGAAAATCTAACAATTTATATTTGTTAACATTGCTATCGAAATAAAAATAACATTGGAGTTCCCGGTGGTTCAGCAACACCACCTGCAATTTCACTACCCAATATATCTAAGATGTTACGCGGCACATTATAAGGCATGAATTTCTGACTAGCCGAATCCCATGTCAGAGCAAAAGGAGTAGAATCATTCGAAGCCTTTGTGGCGTCAATTACAGTTTCATCAATGTCTTTAAGTTCGGAAAATTCTACAGCATGTTCGTGGGGTGGCGCCGCGGCATTGGCTAAAACGAAATATTTTTCGCGGTCTTTATAACGAAGGACGTAATCCTTATTATGATTAGCAGCCATCTTAGTATTATTGTTACTTTAACATCACTCAGATCTTCAAGCTCAAGATTTTGCATACGAATTGTACCTAGACCGAAGCCACTTGGATCAGACATACTCCGTAGGGACCTATATACAGTGAAAATTAAAATAATACCTTGTAATATACACAACCATGGCTTCAGCAATAGGAATGACAGTTCTCGGTGCTGTATTAAATGCAACGGCATTCACAGGAGGAAATATTATCGGACAAAAGCTTTCGGGAATGGTGACGCTCTTATTGAAGAGAAGGTCCGACATGATAAGCATTAGAAAAATTTGAACATGATCGCAACGTCTGGTCAGAAAAAAGATTACTACAGGCTGATTGGGAAAGAGAAAATCAAGCAAAGGACGCACATGCTGCAGCTGAGTTAAGAGATACAGATGCAGAAATCCTTGAAGAAGCAGCGGCGCAAGCCAACTATGCATCAGGTCGTTCCGAAGGCGAAGCAGTTCAATTCTCAGATTATTATCAACCCAGTCCTGAGCAAAAGAAATATGAAATGATATATGCTGGAGGATTAGTCGTGGGATGGTTTATCTTCCGATAGGGTACACCGGCCCCGCTTCGGGACTACAATAATTCAATACAAAAGCTAATTGGCCAGTTATTGAAATCGATCATGTTCCCATCCTGATCTGTTATCCAGATACGCATTGAATTCATGTAATCTCCCCCTTTTCTCAATGGCATAGAAATTGCTCCGTTTTTAAATCGTAAGTAACCTTTTCACTTATTTCTCTCGTATCCCGGATGGGAAGTATTTGTAAACAGTTCGATACTTCCCCTGTATGTATCCTCCGGAGGCACCCGAACCAAATGAAACATAATTTCCAGTAACATCGACTACATCTGAATGAACTATATATTTAGTGACTGTTAAGAAATCCACTTTCTTCGGACTCAATAGTACTTTTTATAACTGGGTTGTCCTCAGGTTTATCTGAAAAACCGACGACGTTGGCGAAGCTACCTGTAGCATGAAATAGACTTTAATATCTTTAGCCAAAGTTAGATAAACATGGTTTGTCGGCAGATGTTTTTCAAAATTAATTTTTTGCTTCAACCCGATTGCTTTGTTTAACGTATCGATATTGTAGTTACCTGGACGTATTGATTTAGTCTTCTTCGGTTGGTCACCTTCTTGATATTTTATTACATTATTCGTCGATGTTATGTTATGCCATGAATTATATAGTCCGCACTCTAGCAGTCTTATCTTCGTAAACTGTGTCGTGTCAATACAAGGGTAAAAATTAACAGTAACAGGTTCACCTGTTTGGCTTTCAATCCAATGATCATCGATTGTTGTACTGTATGTATATATTACTAAGTATAAATGTTCGATGAATATTATTATTATTCCGAAGGTGCCCATTACGAAGTATAAGTTCTGCAGGAATAATATTTTTCTGTTCAAGGAGATCTTTGGTCGCAACCGCAGCAGCAGTCGCACCGCCTAATTTTGCCAATCGAGTCAAATTTGGTCGACTTGGATCGCCAACCTCTATTTTCAGAAATTTGCTGGAGATCATAAGATATCCCATCGCAAGTCCTGCGATTACAATACCATCGTACATTGTGTTTACAACTGTTTTAATATCCATGATTGCTGACTAGTATATAAATAAAAAATAAAAATAAAAATATGGGGAGTTAATCCATCTCATACAATGTAGAGGAGCTGGGTCCTCCCTCCCCCTCCCCCTCCCCTCCCGTCGGAACTGTTCTGGAGGGAGCCGCTACTGGCTCTGTTTTTTCCGCTTTCTTATTTTGGGGAGGCCGATCTGGACTCGATCGATTAACGGGACAAATATGCCGAGCACGCCCCCAATATAGCCCTAATGCAGTCAATGAAACTCCCACAATTCCTAAAACAAGATAACATTTATTATACCAGCGTGAATTATTATCACACTGTTCTTTCATTGTAGGCGGTAGGTCTGCTACCGCATCGCTCCCCCCCCCCCTCCCCCCCTCCATTGCTTTTAGTTTCTTCTCCCTGTTTTGCCTGTTCCATTCCGCTAGTCGCCTGCCCGCAGCAACTCTCCCTGGATGCTTCGTCGGTAACGTCATTTTCTCTATGTTGCGCTGTGTCGGAGGTGCCGGTGTTGGTGTTAGGATCGTCCCTGGTAAGGTCGTCCCTGGCGGAGCCGTTTGCTGAGTCGTTGAAGTTGAATCCATTTATTTCAGGTACTATATTAAACCCGATTTTTTTAAAATTTAAATGTTTACCCGTAATTAAACCGGTGGAAATTAGAGCAATCAGGGGCCCCCATGTGTACCCTATCCGTCCTGATAATCGTTTTATTTCACTGTTTAGAATAAAATCCTTTTAAGATCAGTGGCATAGTTATCTCGATCATCGATTGGAACTACCTGACTGATTGCACGGGCTCCTAGATCTATGAAACTTTGAGTGATGGTATCACTTATAAGAGAACTGTATTTCGCTTCGTACATTTTGAAGGCTTTAACCACCGTTTCATCTTTCCATTTTTCTACGTCAGCAACTGAAATCTCCTTACCAAAAATAACTTACTTTGACCACTTGCGATGACACAGAGTATTTTTTCACGTTTTGTCTCTATTATGGATTGATTATTGTCCGAAGGCGCCGAAGCCCCTTCCGTTCCGATAGGGACCGTTCCGGTAGGGCGCTGTCATATTTGCCGCTGCCGATGACTTTATTAAATTCTCCATTGTTTGCAGTATGTTATCTATTCTTAGTAAAAATAAAAAAAATTCGTTTAAACCTGAATCCGAAATAAAGTATTACATAGTCTGGAATGTTAGTACCCCTAACGTTCCGACAGGGATTCCGGGAAAATTCTCCTCCATTTAAATCTATATGTATATAGAAACACGAATAATGAGTACAGACTTATTCCCAGTTGCTTTTCAATTGAATAAGACGAGCGTACCGACAGTACAGCATGCTGATATTCCTTCCAAACCGGACGGGGAATAAAACCTATTCTCATGGACTTAGAAATATATGTAACGCCGACAGATAAATTTACTTTTCATCCACGGATTGTGTTCAAAGATAACGTAATCACTCATCGATCAGCTAAAGAAAGTAATGTCTGGCTGGGCAGCCAAAGATGAAATACTGGGACCAGCACTGAATTTCGCTGTATGGTGTAGCACTACTGGTTGTGGTATATCATTCGCCCATCTCTTTGGTTAAGGGAATTTTCCGCCCCAAATACGATCATTCTGCCGTTTCCATGTATATTTACAATACGTCGTATCCTTCACGAAATGGGCGTTGCACTTCCAGACGATACCCCCACCTTCAAAGCGGCGACAATCCGTACAATCTCGTCCAATATGAACTTCTATGTACAGAATTTGGAAATATAAGTCCAACGAAGTCCGACTTTCGTTATCGAAAAGGTCAAATAAAGGTCTTGGTTATGGATATGAATATTACACTAATCGTGGGCCCGTTGACAGCCAAAAGCGATATACAACGGTCGGGACTTTTTCCTCTCCGCCGACGGAGGCGTTTTCTATACACATACCATTTTTGGAAAGAAAAAACATGTACTGCCCGACAAGACAGACCACACTATTATTTCTTCCGAAATGATGGATCGGAGGACAATACAATAGTTTCATTCCTCTGAAGGGAGACTCGGGACTAACAAAGGCCGTCTCGCCCGCCTCAATGAAAGCCTTGAAGCCTACGTATATTGCATACTTGGCGCACAAGCAAATATTCGTAGTACCATAGTGGGTGATACTGGCAGTGCACAGCAAGTCCGAAAAGAATTCGGTGTTCTCCTCGAAGATGAAATTCGTAATACCGACAAAGTAATTATTATAGGCGATATCAAGACACAATAATGAATACTGGTGTCAAACTTGATATGGCAGTCTCACCAAATTTACTTCTCTTACCGTCTGAGATGGTCATTCTTTCGGGCCCGCAATCTCGGGTTATAATAATGAATTGCAATATGCAACTGAATCTATGTCCTTCGGGGTGAATGGTGATATAAACACGGAAGTTCGAGAAAGTGCTGTACACGAGATGGAAGGAGGGGGGGATCCTGTGAAGTGGCAAGACGAGCCCGGAGGACCACCACCACCTCACAATGACACGACTCGGATCGGTCCCTCCCCTCCCCTCCCCGGAACGGGCAGCATCTGACCAGCGTAGACCCTATTCACGAATATGGTAAAATTGGTTTGTTATCTTTAGCAATATTCATTACTATTGTAGGTACTGGAATAAAGTCACTAACTATATAGTTCATTCAGATGCTGTCGATGGACTGGGTTTCATCTAACTCGAACCAGTAACTTAAAAGAACTAGAAGAGATTCATTAATTTACAGTATATAGATCCAGAGGAAATGTCAATATACGTAACCCCACCATTCAACATGATTATAACTGGACCGACATATTCTGGCAAAACAGAATTTATGTTGGACCTCCTCACCGGTCCGTACTTAAGGAAATTCGAATATGTGATATTCATTTGCCCAACATTCATGAATAATAAAGCGTATAATAGAAGATTCATTTTCACCGATGATAATGTGTTTATATTTCCAGTCGGACTCGATGCAGTGGATGATACACTAACCTACGTGCATAAAGAATGGGCCGGCACGAACACTTTAATAATCCTCGACGACTGCGCCTCGTCCAAGATATGAAGAAGCGCAGTAACGTTTTAGTCCAACTTGGTTTCAGCGCAAGACATGACGGATTATCTGTCTGGGTTCTGACTCAACAATATACTAGTATTAGTAAACCATTTAGGGAAAACATACAGATGTTAGTACTATTTTACACACCGAACAAGATAGACAACAAAACTATTATAAAAGAATATGGAATGGAGGTGTCAGAACAGGAAGCCGTGGGCCTAATCAAGCAATTGAAAGTAGGCCATTCAGTAAACTAGTATTTCGTTTACGGAATCCGTACGACATAAATTATTCGTATAATATAGCAATTATGGAAGCTGAAGCCGAAGGCACCCCGAAGGTACTCTTAGAGAATTATATTACAACCCGAAAACTGGTTTTGGAGGTGTACAAAATTGTATGACGCAGCACGGGCCAGCGGACTCCACGTCACTAAGAAAGAGGTGCAGGAGTGGTTAAAAACTCAGCTAACTTATAATCTACATAAACCGGTACCTCGTACTCGTGGTGCCTTCCGGAGGGGGAGGCGCGTTTTTGTAACATCGATAGACTCACAGTGGCAGGCTGACCTCGTGGAATTCCCTCCCCCGTTCGCAAAAGAGAATCGTAACATTCGATACATGCTAACAGTAATCGATGTACTCAGTAAATACGCATGGGCCAGGCCGATACAGTCAAAAACGGCTGATGATACGTTACAGGCGCTACAAGACGTGATTAAGAAATCCGGGAGAAGGCCCGACAAACTTCAGACAGATGAGGGGCGGGAATTTACGAACCGAAAAATGCAGGGGTGGCTCCAGGAGGTGGGAATTCATTGGTTTCACACCTACAGTGACAAAAAAGCTAGCGTCGTTGAACGTTTTAATCGAACCTCAAGACGATGATGTGGAAATACTTACATACAGACAGACACGTGAATGGCTTTCTATTCTACCCCACCTTCTTGAGAATTACAATAACACCGTACACGGAAGTATCAAAATGAAACCCAGGGACGTAACAGAGGAGAACGATTGGCAGGCATTTTATACACTATTCGGTCCTGAGTTGGCATCCGGGGAGCCAACCCTGAATTCAAGCCGGGAGAACGGGTTCGAATTACAAAATACAAGACCACTTTCAAGAAAGGATATTTACCAAATTGGACAGAGGAGATTTTCGTAGTTTCAAAAGTTGTGTACGCAGCTGGCTTGGGAACACCACCAGTTTACAAAATAAAAGATCTGAATGGAGAGGAAATACTCGGCACTTTCTATTCTGATGAACTTCAGAGCGCCCGTGGGAGCCGAGAGCTGTACAGAGTAGAACGAATTTTGAAGACGAAAAAAATTAGAGGAAAGAAATATTATCTGATAAAATGGAAAGGTTATCCAGAAAGTTTCAATAGTTGGGAGCCGGAGGAAAATGTTATTAGAACTTCGTAAGTTCCTGTGCTGGTACTACGTAAGTACTTCGTAAGTTCCTGTCCATGGTACTTGTCAAGTACTACGTAAGTACTAACGTAAGTATTTACGAAAGTTATTCATATAAGTACCATGGAAAAAGTCTTAATTTCTTGAAAGCCGAAAGTGTCAGTTTACCACCCCACTTCCACCCCCCACCTGGCCAAGTATTTATCATGTACTGTCGTAAGTAATGTTCACTTACTGCATCTTTTTCGGCCGTATGTGGATGAGGTGGTACCCCCTCGGTTCCTGAACATATTAAGTTTGCAAGATCTTCAAAACGACTTCTCATGTTGCCATAGTCCGTTCTTTCGAGTCCCCCTTGTTCAGCTTTATCGATAAGTTCTGGTTGAAGTATAATGTACACAACTGACATAAGCCATAGACAAGTAACTTCAAAGTCCGGTGTTACAGAACCGTAGGGTTTCATAATGTCAAGTGCTCGTAGGTCAAACGAAGCATTATAAGCACACACAGATTCACAAGCGTTAAGAAGTTTGTGTAGGTTCTTTAGTGAGACTCGAGGTTGTTCTAGTTGTTCTTGACCAGGTGGGAAGTACGCTTTTTCAAGTTCCTCCTCCTTGAAACCGTCTATTAAAAATCCCTGGCTGCCGCCGCTCCATGCAATTCCAAAGTCAAAAGCTCGTGGATATTCTACTGGTCCGACTGTCTCGGTATCAATTGTTGGATTAAGTATATTCTTGAGAACGAGGGGGGTAAGAGCGTTCCGAATTACCAAACATGGAAGTCTGTAGTCGTGGCAAATTTCTAAGAAAGTCTGTTTGAACTTGTTGTGAATCTCTTCTAGTTCTTCTAAGGCGGCTATTTCGTACGACCTGGCTCGAGTCAACACATTCCGCCTGCAATAATCCCAAGGCATATCTTTGAATATGATAATGAAACTGGGTAAATGGTCAATGCTCTAGAAACAATCTTTTTTCTTCCCACTCCGTGGAAACGCCCCGGATTCGAGAAAAAGTCAGATGTTGAATTATGGAAGAGTCACAAATAATGTATTGTTCTGAAGGGAGGGGGGAGGTTTCCTCCCCTCCTCCTCCCAGCCTGACATTGTAAACTAAGCGTATGTTCTATAAACGTTCTGAAAATCGCAATCGAAACGTGGCGCCCATTATAAAAGTCGGCAATGTTGCTGGAAAAACTAGTGTCAAATTCTGGTACGTGATACGGATCCAAATTTACTGCATCGTAACTCTTACCACTTCCAGTTGGTCCATTTATGAATATGTATGACATTTTTGGGATACTATATCATAGAAATTTTTTTAAATTTTTTTTTATTAAGATATATACGATAAGACAATGACAATCCTTTCTATTTCAGATGCAATAAAAATACTTGAAACCGGAGAAAACATCAAAATTGATGATGGAGGCAAATTAGTATTGGTGAATATGTAGATCCTTTCATATACGTAGACAGTGAGCTAGAAGTAGTTTTCAACATCGGACCTAAATATGGTTCTAAAGATCCAGCTACATGTGATGGGGTGTGTGTCCGTTGGCAACCGAGTCTTCAAAAGTTTACTGATTTAATAATATTCCGTACCCTAGGTGAAAGTTTCGATGCATCTACTGCTAAAAGTTATGCTCTAAGCCTGGCCGCTCACTCCAAGAATACTACCGGATTTTACAATCCATCTAAAGTGTATCAGAAGCGAGGGAGCGGGGCGCAGCCAGTGGCGTATTTTAAATTTCAGTTTAAAAGAGGGAGAGGGAGAGGGGCTCACGATTTCGCTACATGTATTGATATGGTTCAAGAAATTGACTGCGGTTTTAAAACAGTGAGTCCGTTACTACCAGTCCGAGAAAATCCTGCTATTGTACCTCGTAATATCAGGAAAGGTAGTAAGATAGAATTCTTAGCATTTAAACCGCGCTTAAATAAACGTGCTCTTTCTTTCACTGTTGAGAGATTAATATTTTGTGCTGCGCCTAATAAACCAGAAATTCAAGATGTGGAAGAAACTAGTCGACTTAGAAAGATTAGGTGAGATATATAAACAAATAAATGCTGACAAAAATATTATAGTGGATTTTGATGACCTATCATAGAATAATTATTTTTTCATTTTAAAAATTTTTAGGATAGTATATATCATAAAGATGGCCAGTTTACATACAGCATTCAAGGGAGCAGTTTTACAAAAAAAATTTCCTGAAGTCAAGCGAGTCAAGGATATCGGGGAGCTGGTGGATATTGAAGGTATGGTTAAAGGGGCCCGAAAGATGTACTCTGTTTATACGAAATGGAAGTCAAATTATCGGATCCGAAAACTGGTAATACACAAAATCGTACATTGCCTGTTAAATTAAAAGATACATACACAAAAGATGTAAGAGGATCGGGATCGGATGTGGGCAACAATTAATAGATCGCTACGATCGTATGCTTGATACAATTGAAAATGTTGAGGGTTCTGTCTCGTTCTCGAGGAGATACTTAATTTTGAAGTAATTCTAGTAGAAGTTTTACTCGGGGCTGGCGCAGTCCAACTTCCCGGATGGTTAAAAATAAGCATTGTGTTAGCGATCTGGTGCTACCTTCGGGCAGCGAGAACTGTTTTCAATACGCCATCGTAGCAAGTTTAAAGTTGGCCGACCCCGAGTTTCGTGAAAAGAAATGTGGTCAGGTAAGGAGAAAATGGAATACGTACGCCCCATTTATGGCTGACTACTGTTGGGAAGGTATTCCCTTCCCACGCCCGCCGATCTGACTGTATTCAGGCGCTTCGAGCAGCAAAATCCAGGCATCAAACTTCAAGTATTTCAGATCTACGAAAATGATCCCGCTCCCCCGTCCGACATAACTGTGTTATATAGTGCCCCTGGCGGAGCCGAAGGTGAAGCCGATAGGAATCAAATAGCAAATATCTTACTGATAGTTGGCGAAGACGGCGGCCGTTCTCACTTCGTACCAATTACTGCGGAAAATCGCCTTCGTAATTCTCGTACTAATCGAAAGAATGAGCGCAGACGGAAGTGTATTTGTCCGGTTTGTAAAAGAGGTTTTAAGTCAACAGAAGAATTAGAAAAACATCAGGTATACTGTGGAACAGACACTGCCCAGCCAGATTTTCCTAAGGAAGTGTGTCAATTTGAAGGACATCGGAAGAAGGTTCCTTCTCCCTACGTCGTCTATGCAGATACTGAGGCAATTATTGAGAAGGGGACCGGCCGACACATTCCAATTTGTCTTTCGTATGTTATGGTGGAACGGGGCCCGGGCCGACCCACTGTTATGGTAAAAGAACATTCACAGGTCTCTCCTGTGTTACAGACTTTCTAAAGGATATGAAAGAACGGGCCGAGTATTATTCTAAATCGTATTATTGGAAATAATACCGATGAGGGATCCTTCTAATTACCGGCGCGACGGATGTGATCCAGTCTGTATTGCATGTGGAGAGCCGGCAGGATACCGAGTAGTGAAGGAGGAGGCGACCTTCTATTGCGAAGGATGCCGGCCGTCGAGAACCATTCCTATCTACTTTCACAACCTCAAGGGATACGATGGTTCTTTTATTTTGAAAGAATTACATGAAATCGACGACGGAGGGGGACCAGAGCCTAAAATTATAGCTAAGACGAGCAATGGAGGAATTATGGGTCTCTCGAAAACATTTATTTTTCACGCCTCAATTGTTGTTGCCGGAGGGAAGAGGGAGATAAAGAAACGTTTCTTTTCTATAAAGTTTATGGACAGTGCTCAGTTGATGATGGGGTCATTGGCGAAGTTGGCAAAAACTGTGCCGAGGACACGGATGGACGGCAGTACCACTTACGTACCCGGACATTCAAAGGGCGAAAGGTTTCTTCCCGTACGAATATTTAGACTCGGTTGACAGATTAGAAGAGGGTGAGCTCCCGGAGAGGGAGGAATTTTATAGCGAATTGACGGAAGAGGGGATTTCGGAGTCTGATTACGAACATGCATTAAGAGTATGGGACGAAGTTGGATGTAAGACGATTCGTGATTATATGGAATTCTATTGTGAGACTGACGTTCTACTTCTTGCAAATATATTTGAAAATTTTCGTGACACATGTTTAGAAGCATATAAGTTAGATCCGGCCCATTACATGTCAGCGCCTGGCTTGACATGGGATGCTATGTTACTTTACACGGGTAATAAATTTGGGCTCATTCAAGATGCTGAGCAGATGACTTTCGTACAACGGGGAATACGAGGAGGTATCAGCCAGTGTAATATTCATTATTTACAGACAAATCATCCGGCTTACGCTGGCCCCGCCGGCGGGAATTACGATCCGGAGAAACCGGTGACCGAAATAAAATATCTCGATGCAAACAATCTCTACGGCTGGGCAATGAGTCAGGCAATGCCTACGGGCGGACTTCATTGGATGACGATGGAAGAGTGGGAGGAATGGGAAGAAGGGGGAGCCGGCGGAGCGGGGGGCCGAGCTGGCGGAGCGTGGGGACCTGGTTCCACCTTTCCACCAAGTTTTCTAGAAGTAGACTTAGAATACCCAGCCGAATTACATGAAGAACACAGCGATTTGCCATTAGCACCGCATCACTATGAATTTCCGAGGCAGGGCGGTCGACTGATTACAAGTGTGATGGATAGAGAGTCCTATGTCTTACACTACAAGTTGCTGGAATTCTATCTTCGGATGGGAATGAGATTGAAAAAGATTTATCGGGTGCTTGCTTTCGATGAAGCTCCATGTCTCGCGAAATATATCGACTTTAACACTAAAATGAGGGCAAACGGGAAGACAGATTTTGAAAAGAATTTCTATAAGCTGATGAATAATGCAATGTTCGGTAAGACAATAGAAGATGTTCGAAAGTACAGAGACTTTAAATTTGTTTCGGACTGGAACGGCACGGATAGTGGACGTAAAAAGATTCAGAAGTATAATCCAAAGATGAAACATATAACTTTCATAACTTCCGAAGAGGATGGCGATTCCTGCGACAGTGCCCTACTGGAACTGAAAACGGATGAGCATAGATATGTAAAACCAGTTTTCATCGGCGCCGCAGTACTGGAACTTTCTAAGCTGCTTATGTATGAGACGCATTACAATTACTTTCGGGTCAAGTTCCCTGGAATACGATTAGCCTACATGGATACTGACAGTTTTGTTTACAGTGTGCCCCTCCCGGACCCGGACGTAACTTTCAATGATATAGTCCGAGAAGATGTGGAAAAGAATGGTGAGAAGTCTATATATGATACTAGTGGGATGAGCTCCGCAATAGCCCCCGATTTTCCGAAGATTAATAAAAAGGTGATAGGTAAATTTAAAGATGAGTTGAATGGTGAACCTATTCTTGATTTTGTCGGCATACGCTCGAAAGTGTATGCTTTTCGAACTCCAACTTCGGAGACGAAAAAAATAAAGGGGTGAAAGATGTTTGTGTTAGAAAACATTTAAACTTTGAAGATTATAAAGATCTATTTGAAACTGGGAAGAAGCCGGAGCCGGCACAGTTTGTACAGTTTGTACGGAAAAAGGCTGGAGAAATCCGTAGTGAAAAGCGTAGTAAAATCATGATGGCGCCAAATGATATCAAACGTGTGCAGCTATACAATCCAGACACGGGCGAATGGCTGGCAGAAACATGGCCGATAGGACGGACGACGGGTCATGGTTAATATTGTAAAGACATTAATCTACTATTTTCAATAGAGACCAGGGCATCACTGATAACATAAATGTGGGCAAATATATTGACATCGTGAGTGTCATCGCCAACCTTAATTGAGGTGTCTTTCTTCAGAATTTCAAGTTGAATTCCGTCCTTTGTGTTCATTACTTTTAAACCATTTCCATGAAACTCAATATCTTTAAAACTACGCAGATCGATAAACAGACAGAATTTATTCTTCAAATAATCGCCTCATCTATATCAATTTCACACCAATCTTTATCTTCAGCAAAATACCGTCGCACCTCTCGCCAAAATTGTCTTGGTATCATCTTCTGAGCGTACACTTTATTTGCAATGCCTTCGATTGATACAGACACAGATTCAATGGATGGGTTAAAGAAAAGTTCACTGTTCAGTTCTGTCTGATTCTGATTTTTAGTGAAGAGTATAGCGATACTCTAATGCTACGTCGTGGTACATTTATATTTTCATTGATAACCGTGTCCGATTCTTTGAATGGGATTGTTCTAAAATAATGTATATGCTCGTAAAGGTAACTTTTTCCACCGTTGTAATAACCAGCAGTTGACCTCGCGAGATCGAGGTCAGAAATTGTCTCGTATTCCATTTGAATGTTTTTTAATTTATAATTGGCTGTAACAACCTGATTACTGACAAGTAATTGGGAGGCAGGTGCAAGCGTAATTTCCCATTCGATATGACTCCCTAACGCTTTGGATATGCAACTCCATGGTCTGTCACGAGGGGTGAGTGAGACGAATAGCATATTTTGTTTTATATGTGTCGAAAAGTAACTTATCGCCCACGACGTTTTGATCTCCATCGGTCGAACCGCTTCTCAATTTTCTTAGATTTTCGTTCTGAATTCCGTACAGTGTCATGTTAGTTCTCTCCTTTTATGTTTGAAGAGATCGCGATAACATTCAATAAGGTTATATTTATTCAAATCGAAAAGTGTCTGACCCTCAAATGTGAGTTTCATACGCTCCACCAATTTTTTGCAACATTTTGTACTACTCGGTTATATTCATCTCCCGTTACTTCGAGATCAAAAACCAGGTCGAAAGTATCTGGAACTAAGAGTACTCCGCTTTCTAACTTTGGACATCGTATGATAAGTGTCTGGCCGGATCTGCCTCACTTGGATTATGAGCAATCACTGATGAGTTCTTTCTGACTTCGTTCCATTCGGTATTCGGTTGGTGAAAGTCGGTGATAATGTTCTATCGTACCCCATTTTCGTGTAATGTATATAGTAGAAGAAAAAAAGAAAATAAATCACATCTTTACATAAATATTTCCGTCTGACTGAAAGATAAATCGATTGCCTGTGTCGCGAATCAATCGAAGGACCCAATATTCTTGTAAATGTTGGACTTCCATTTCATCATTGTCAATCTCCTGAAAGACGTTTATGAATTCTAGTCGCTTAAAGAAGTTAGTCTTTTGACATTCCTTCACGAAAGCTAATATGTTATGATACAGATTATCATCCTTTAGTCGGACACCTGGATTTGCTCGAAGTATATGTCGATTTACCCGCCGGAGTTTGCACCATTCCAATTCGACAGAGAAACCAAACAGGTCTTTATTTTTAGAAAGAAACTTTGCAATATTCTTTTCACCAAACATGTTGATGCCGTAGGGAGTGTCATATATTAATACATAATTTTATTTATAATGACTAATGTTAATCCAGTTAAAAATATCCATAGCTGTTCTCCAACAAATCCAACCACCGATCCTGCTGTTTTTAATAGAAAACTGACGAGGGAGCCGATTAAACCTGGTATTGCAGCAGCACTTTTTGCGGCCAAGGTTTTTAACCATTCGCCAAATTGCTTTACAATTTCTTTCGCTTTTGTATATACTTTGGGCGGACCTGAACCAGACCCGCCAGTTCCTGCTCCTCCTCCCCCTGCTCCCCCTCCTCCTCTAGTCACAGCCAGGGCAATTGTTGATATTGTCATTCCAAGGGCAGTCAGTATTGCAGCTATTGTAATACCATTTCGTTTAAATAACTCTGTCAGCTTCAGTCTCAGTGATAATTCTGGATCAGAAATTACATCACGAAGAGACCTAGTCGTAGCCAGACTTTCACGTGCCTCACTGATCTTACCATGTTCGTATTCAATTCGATTGTCAACTTTAGCTTCTCTTGTTATGAGTTCAGCTAGTAGTTTCTTGGCTTTTTCTTTTCCTTGGGTGTGATCTTCAGGAATTTCCTTTAACTGTTTTTCAACTTCTCTTTTCTCTAGCCTTATTTTAACTTTTTCGTTGTTAAGCTCACCAAGACGCATATTCGCAATCTTTAATTCATCATTAATAGCTCTATATTCTGGGTTTAGATTGTTCCATTGTTCGATTTTATTTTCAAAAGCTTGTATTTTATCTGCATTACCAGAAGCATCTTGCCGTAACTCTGTCAGTTTATCTTTGTATATACCCATGTCTTCTGGCGTCATCTTCTCAGCCGGTATTTTATCGTTTTTCACACGACTCACATATTCAGGCTCTGCGCTTTCGACTCCACTCCATCCGTATACTTTATTTATAAATTCAGGTCCTCCTTTCCTCCCCCTTAATGTGGATTTCTCTAAAAATCTACTTCCTTTATCCATTGTAACTCTGATTTCTTTATAATACAGTTCACCACCTTCAATATTAGCATTTAAAATCAATTCAGTTCGTGCATCCGGATTAGTAATCTTATATTTGTTTAAGAGTCGTTCAGCCTCTTGCTTTGTAAGTTCTACTCTATGTCTAGTCGAAGGATCCACCTGCGGGCTATCGCGTGAGCCAGCCTGGGAAGTAACGGCTTCTGCAAAGGTATCATCATCATAGGAAAAAGTTGTTTCAGCAGTAGCATCATCATCATCATTTACATTTGTATCATTGATATCCTGGAGTGGTATATCTTCTCCTCCTTCTGCCATATTGTCTTTCTATATTACTACAATTATTTTTATCATCCATTACATATACAGTAAAAAAAATGCACATCTCAGTTGTTGAAAGCGTTGAACAATGGCCGACTATATCGAAAGAACTAGCGCTGCATATCGTCGCAGTTATAAATTAATGGGTCGAATTGATATGGCTCTTAATATTACTAAGGGAATTCTTGTAAGCTCTGCTGTAATAGCAGCAATTCCAACAGTTCCGGTACTGTTAGCCTTAACTCCTATACCTGGTGTTGTTATTGATGTAATACAAGGGAAAACGGGAGTATCAAAAAGAAGAGAGAAGTATAAACATTATTACGTTCAATATAAACAGCTGCTTACACAAATACAAGAAAAAGGTGCAACCCTTCGGAACGAGGAGGCTCCGGGGTCAGAACTTATTCAGGACATATTTCATCAGGCGCTAGAAATTCAAAAACAAGAAGGATTTAGTCCACCTCTGGAGCGATATCTACGATATTATGGATTGAATGGATATGAAAGTTAGTTCGCACCGATAGGAACTTCATGTTCAACATCAGCTAGACTACGCGACCGGCCGGACTGACAACGGGGCTCCTTTATATAGGCTAGTTGATGGTGATGACTCACACGGATTTCCCGTACATGTTTATACATGTTGTGTGACTCAGAAGGAATTTCCCTGCTTAGTTCAGGACAATGCACTGCTGCGCCAAACCCTGTTGCGCATGCGTGAGTTCGTATATAGGTCAGGGTTATACTTTAGTTACATGGATGGTTAATTTTTCCTTCGCTTCATGTAGATAAATGAATAAAATGGGTGTAAAATTCTTACTTCATCCCAGTTGTCCACGCTTACTCTACTACTCACCAGGAAATGTGTCCATGCTTGATTACTGTCAAATGTCCCTAATTACAAATATAGCATTCGGCAGTTTCACCTCTATCTGTATATACATAAACAGATAGACACAGGCGTTTAAACTGTCGCGACGGGAAGCAGGCCTGTTTTCTCCTCCGGTATACAGGCTTCGCGTAGCGACAGTTTCAGCGCCTGTGTCTATCTGTGAAAATATACAGATAGAGGTGAAACTGCCGAATGCTATATTTGTAATTAGGAACATTTGACAGTAATCAAGCTTGGAGAAATTTCCTGGTGGTCATTGTTAAGTTCTTTATTGGTTTTCATATTCGTGGATATCTGTTCGGTAGATTTCATTTTCGAATGCTGCGTACGCTTACGGTACACTGCACTACACTACATGTACAGTACACGATGATTGGCAAAGCCGATAGAATTAGAAAGGGTGAACGTTCGCGTCTGACGTCAACACAAAATTGGTCGGTCTTCGCTCTACGGGCAATCACATACACGATCCCTCAGACAGGAGACACTACAAAAGTTTTTGTGATCAGTTTATTGATTTCCATTTTCACAGATCACGGTTCGAGCGCCTGAATAACTATACCACTCCGGTCGGGAGTCGCCATATTGATTTAAGAAAGCGTGCGCAAAGGACTGTGGGATCGGCTGAAAATAATTCGAGCAAACACATATAATTAATTCGAGCAAACACATATAATTAATTCGAGCGAATACATACAATTAATTCGCTCAAACATAATTAATTCGAGCGAACACACATAATTACTTCGACCGAACACAAAATTAATTCAAGACACTAGTAAAAATTAATTCTAGCACACATTAAATTAATTGCTGCACTTGAAAACATTTTGAATCCAAAATCAATTGAAGGAATTAATATATTAAATCTAGACTACATAAAATTAATTCCGGCACATATAAAACATATAAATAATTTGAAATGTGAGCAAAATTAATTCTAGACTACATGAAATTAATTACAGCAAAGATGAGCAGAAATAATTAATTTGAACACATAAAATTAATTCGGCATGACTACACAAAATTAATTAAAGCATATGAAAATTAATTATAAGAAACATACAATTAATTCGAGGTGCTAGTAAATTAATTCCAGTCTACATAAAATTAATTCTAACATACTAAAATTAATAAAACATAATTTTGACCAGAACGGGCCCCCATACATAAAAGGTTTACATTCAATTTAGTAGCAAAGTGTTTAAAAAGAAGGTTAACTGTTCTCTTGAAGATAAAATATTGAATCATAAAACTGCTTGATATAGTTTATTAATTTGGGAATATTTTCTGTGAGTCTGTCGGTTGTTTTTCAGCCAAAATCCTAGTTGACTTAAATGTGTATCATTTGGAAGATTTAGTTAGTGGGAATGTTATTAGACTTTCATACACTCAAAGACTTACAAAAATATACGTCAGCTCCATTTTTATCAACCAAAATAACTTTTTTTATCTTTTATTAAAATATATCCTTCAAAAACAAAACATTTGCATTATCATCAAGTTCATATTCAAATAGCAAGTTAATTACATTTATAATAGGACTGTATGAATTTCATTGGATATTTGTACATTTCAGAGTAAAGACTGTATTTTTCTAGAGGGTTCCAAATGTTAAATTAAAGTACAGGTAACCATGGCTAGCTGTTGTGATGTAACTGTCTTGTTAGCAGAAACTAATAAAATTTGTACTGCTAGTACTTCACAACAATCTACAGCTGAACTTGGCATATATATCATCACAGTTCAAACATTTATAACTCATGACAGCATCTCTTTTGTTTTCCAGAACAACTTGTTTGAGAGAAAAAAAAAACAGATGAGCAAGACACAAACCAGTTGGGATATCTCACGTGGATGAGGCGGCAAGGGGGTGACAGTTTTAATTGACACTGGATGTTTGACATTACAACAAGCTCAATGGGAAGTTTAATTTGTTGACTAGACTTGGAAAAAGTTGGAAAAATTTGAGGTCAGAGGATAGATTCACCATCGGAACAGCTACATGTAGTATGGCCCAGTGTTGCTAACTTTCAGCACATGCATTTTACATGTAAGAAGATACAGTCCTTGACTTGTCATATTAATTTATTATTTTGGATACATGATGAATCAGTGTTGTTTTTGTTCTCTCATTTATGCTATACTAGTGGTTGAAGACCCTGGGTTATCGGCACAGATAGTTTTAGGCATTAAAAACTTGTAAAATATGAAAACTTTGGAATAAAATCACATTTGTGTGTAACACATTAATCAAGTATGTCCTCAGTCTTTTATTTTTTTGTTGTTGTCAAACACAGATTCTAGCATTTTGTATTATAGCTCCAGTGTTGTCCTTATATTTAAAAGTAGCCGGGTAAATTAAGAAAGTAGACGGGTGGACTGCGAGGGAGCGAAGCGACCGAGCGGCGAGTGAGCGTAGCGAACGAGGGGGGAGAGCGCGAGAGGGGGGTGTCCCCCCTCTCGCAAGGCGAAAAATGAAATTTTGGAGTGGAAATGGTGTTCTCTGGTGGCATCTGAGGTGACATTTAGCTGAGACTGAAACAGTACTTTTGTTGTGTGTCTTAGACGTGGCTCACATACAAAAAAACAAACAAACATGATTTTTGTTTTGTTTGTATTATTTATGACACACTTATGGTTTTATTTGCAGTGAAGATGTAACATTTAATCTTAAATCACCCGCTGTCTGCTCATTTCATTGCTCATTTCCCATTCTTCATTACCACATAGTAGTTTCCCCAAAACCATCAAACTCATTCTATTCTAATCAAAACAAATTCGCTTTTGTTAAGAAAAACATCGGTAAGATAATTCACTGTTACAGTGTTCGCATTTACGAAAAAAAAATGCGTATATAGAAAACTCATAACAAATTGAATGAAGAAATGCGTAGAGTCGATCAATGCGTAATAATATTACGCATTGGATTGAGTCTCTGCCGCGCGTGAGCCGTGACGATGATGCGCTGGTCGGCAACGGTCGGCAACACACATGCCTGTGACCGTGGATTCTAGTACGTAAAAATAATCAATGAAAAAAAATACCCATTCAAATAAACAGTTGCTTCTAAAAAAATCAGTTCTAGCTCATTTTTTTTAAAATCTAGAAAATGCGTCGGTATTGCTCTGAGAATAACTTGACTTGTTGAGAAGATCATACTCGTAGTGACCGTGACGTTGGCAGCCAGCGCGGCGGCGGAAAACTAGCTGCAGTCTCATGAACTTCGAATCGTCGATCAAAATCACATCTTTTCGGCGCTTTTTTCTCACAAATTCAGCGAAATTTAAGTTTTTCATTCATAAACTAAATATATTTTTGGAATTAAGTATACCTTTCGAACGGGCTTTCTTCGGGAAAAAATATTCCATCGGCAAGGTGCCAGTGGTCGACGCCACATTTCTTTTTGACGCCATCGCTAAAAATCATGACCTAAGATGACCTTCATACTAATCAAACCAATTACACTGCTCGTAACAAAGACAACACCATAGGTGCGTCCATCAGCCAATCACACTATTTAACAAATAAAAGATCGGGCTCAAAAAGCCACAAACGGGTATTTAGAAACTGTTTTATGTTTGTGCAGTTCCATGCGGGGAAAGGGGTCGCGAAACTGCTAATCGTACGTGTGCCGTCTAACAGCTGGCAGTGCAATCCCGAAATTACAGGTCTATAAAAATAATCTAATGACGTTAAAAGTAGCCGGGAAAAATGCAAAACAGCCGGGTTATTTACCCGGCACCCGGCTTCTAAGGACAACACTGTAGCTCACAACCTAATACCAGTGAAAGCATGCTGAGGAGAATGCAAGAGGCCTCGTCATGAAAGTCAACAAAAGTAAATGTGTTTGTACTCATTGTGCATACCAGTAATAATTTGATCAGTGAGGTGTAACTCTGATAAACATAAGTTATTGGTAACCCCTGCCTGCACTATAATATTAAATCCAATCAACAGAGGGTCATATTCTCTGATTGACTTCTAGGGTAAGCCAGTTGCATAATGTTCATGGTTGATTATCCAGTGCCAGGTTGGGAGCAATAGTGCAAAATGCTAAACTCGGATAATGTCAAGAAATCCAAATATGATACGCGACTTGGTACATATAGGATGAAATGAAAGTAATGTCCAAAATATGACTTTCCCTTCAATTCACCAGCACTCTCCCACTTTAAAAATACCACAAACTAATATTATTTCATGGACAAGATTTATTTTTCACTTATTTATTCAAATATATTTACTGCTTGCAAAGTAAATGAAATCATGTTATTGAAATTAAATAAAATGAAATAAACAGACACAATAATAATATAGAAGTGTATGAAACAGCAATTGTAGACCTTTTCTTGAAATAACATCTCCATAAAAATGCCAATGCTGCAGAATGATACAAAACAAGATCATGTTGGCTTTTACTCTACACAGCTACAGAAAAGCTAAAAGATTCCTTTCTTGCCTATTAGTCTGCTTTTCTATCTATAGAATAACAGATGCGTCTACATGCCCTATTGAGTGAAAAACTTGTAGGACAATCTACAAAACTGTCTTTTGTGACATAATTTAGAGATGAGATTGTGTTTACTGGAATGTTAGAATCCCTTCACTTTCATCAGTACCATTCACTTCATCAGCTGTTACAGTTTCATTGTTATTGTTGTCATCTGGGACTTGAGTGACATTCTCATTGCCATGATCTTCATCTGACAAGTTTACCCATCCGCGCAGCAAGGTATCCAGAGTTGCATGCTGTTGTAAATGAAGGAAAAGTTTAGGAGTGTTTAAACCACAGAACTATGATCATTTTTCACAGTTTGTAGAAAGGTTTAATTGGTGTATAAAAGTATAAGCACATCCTTTGTACATAATTTGAATGGTCTTCAGAGTTGTTGGAACAGGCAAGTGCAGTGGAGCTAAATAAAATACTTCCTAGCAACATTAAGGAACGTCTCTGCCATTCTCTTGCCTTACAATTCTTAAAAAAAACCCTATCATGGTTGTACAACTTAACAAACATATATAAGATGAAGGACACATCGAAAATAAAATTCACATTTTAGATTTGTAAACTACATTTCAAGATATGTATCTTAGATGCTAGGCAAGGTAATTTAACATATGGAGGACACAATCTACTTATGACCCCCAGAAATACTCGTAAATATGCACATGCATTGCTTCAGTCTCTTGTACACAGTTACAGCACAGGGTACACAGGCTTGTTGTTTATTTGTGTCTGTTTGTTTGTGTGTATGTTTGTGTTTGTTTATTTGTTATTTTTAATAAAATAACAGCGAAAAGCTGTTTTGTTAATATTTGTCAATAAAGAGCAGTTTATTTGTTTATTTGTTTATTTATTTATTTATTTATTTATTTGTTTGTTTGTTTGTTTGTTTGTTTGTTGATACGTATTTCCGATGGTTAGGGTTAGGGTTAGGCTTAAGTTAGGGTTAGGGTTAGGGTTAGGGTTAGGCTTATTTACTCCCTCTATATATTGAGACGGAGTATATAGAGGGAGTGAATAAGCCTAACCCTAACCCTAACCCTAACTTAAGCCTTACCCTAACCCTAACCCTAACCCTAACTTAAGCCTAACCCTAACCATCGGAAATACGTATCAACAAACAAACAAACAAACAAACAAACAAATAAATAAACAAAAAAATAAACAAATAAACTGCTCTTTATTGATAAATATTAACAAAACAGCTTTTCGCTGTTATTTTATTAAAAATAACAAATAAACAAACACAAACATAAACACAAACAAACAGACACAAATAAACAACAAGCCCGTGTACCCTGTGGCAAGACCGCATGCAATGAAAGTCATGAGCAAGCTTTGGTGTCAACGGGTCCAGTCTTTGAATTTTCAATGAACGCTGACTTAATTTTTCAGGTCAATAAGCTAAAAGTTACTTGTCCGTGGCGACCAACCTCTCTGTTTTTGAATTTTCCCATTCTAAAATGACTGTCAAGAAGCATATTGGAGCGAGTTTGACATCGAGAAATTCATCTTTCAAGACACATAGAAAACCACCGACACCTTAGGCTGTTGGTTTAAATTCTATTTAGTCTGCGCATGAGCATTAAAAAGACCACCTAGGTTATTAGAAAAACATAGCATACTGGTATAGTGCAATGGTAATCCAAACTTCATAGGGCTTGTGTATGATGTCAGCGCAGTAAAAACATGACAAAGAAATACATTATTTTTCAGAAGCTTTACATTCCTTTATAGCTACAGATTTTTTTCTTTCTGTATATATAAGTTAAAACTTTTAACTGCAAAAATACTTTGAAGGTACAATCAAAATGGCTGTTATTATTTGTACATTAAGACCTAAGAAAGTAAACATACAAACATATGAACTGTTAGAATTTTTTCTATGAATATGAAAGCCCCACTAGCTGTAAATCTTGAAATTTGTTGACCTAAAAAGGCTTCCTATTTTTTCTGGTTTTCTTTAAATTCTACCCATTAACAGGATATAGTCTTTTGCAGCTTTACAAAACATTCTTTAGTGAAAAATTGGACAAGTAAATTTACATTTTAACCATTATTTTGATTTCCCACCATACTACAAAGAAAACAAAACATTTTTGTCCCAGTTGAAAACATTCAACACTATGCATTACATTGGACTACTCTGTTGTTTCCGTGAATATTCAAATGCATATATGCACGGTGTACACTGTTTTTGCTATATTTGCATTGGGTGCCATTTTACGTTTGGGGACACATTATTTTTCTTGTTCAAAATTGCACATGCAGTCTCACTGGGCAGTTAACAATACTTGTATTCCAACCCCTCAAAGAGCACATTTCCAAAATCTTGTTTTAGTTCAGAAGTAAAATCACATAAAGAATGCTAAATGATACAGCTAGTGGGGCTTTGATAATTAATTTAATATAAATGAGCCATCCAGCACTCTTAGAAGTGTGAGGAGAACCCTATGAGAATGTCTGACATTTTCTCATGATAACATGATAATTTTCAAAATAAAGTGTGTGAAATGAAAAACCAATGTTTTAGCTTTTTTCAAACACGTAAATTATACTGGGCAAGTGGTTTTCCTATTCGGGCAAGTGAACCATCCTCCAACTTGCCCGAAGGGCAAGTGGATAAAAAAATAAGTGTCTTTCCCTGCATGTTGATGCGAATAAAACATCTAAATAATACTCTGAATGTTGTACAATGTATATGATATACACATACCGTACTGTACAGTCAGGAGGGCTGCTCGGTGACAGATGGCCGGGCAGACATGCCAGAAGCATAACATAAAAAGTGAAATTTACCGCCCAATCAGTGACCCATGGCCATGTCACTGAGCATGCCCATTTACTGTGACATTGAGATCAAATTTGCATGATCAGAAGAAGCTACTTCCCTACTCGGCAAGGGTGTCAGTCACAGCTTGTGGGTAATTTGTTTGGCATCTGGTGGTAATTTATTGTATTCACATTTAACATTGTAAATTAATATTTTCGAATAGATTCCTTTGTCAGTAATCAAACAGCATTAATAAATTAAACATCATCAACACCGAATCAACTCATTTTTTGACTAAAAGCAACGAAGAGTTTTCGTTTAATGAACAACTAACAGGCTATATTTCTGCATTACATGCATTAAGAAATATCTAGATAATAATATGATGGTGCTGGTGATGATGTAGCTGTGGAAACGCAGCTATCTGTTGGCAGGGTAGCGTGAATTGCTATACGGGTCAAAGGTCAACCCCGCCACGGATAGCTGTGGGCTACCGGCGAAAGTGGGTCCATTACGCCGACACCACTTGTATCGGAACTTTGAACGACAAAATAAACCAAAGTGAGTGTAATTCAATAAAATGACCTATACCTGCCTGAACTCTGATTATTGCTCATTCCCTAACTCCTTTTGTGAACAAAATCTCTGGCTTGTTTCACCACAGGGTACACAGGCTTGTTGTTTATTTGTGTCTGTTTGTTTGTGTGTATGTTTGTGTTTGTTTCTTTGTTATTTTTAATAAAATAACAGCGAAAAGCTGTTTTGTTAATATTTATCAATAAAGAGCAGTTTATTTGTTTATTTTTTTTGTTTATTTATTTGTTTGTTTGTTTGTTTGTTTGTTGATACGTATTTCCGATGGTTAGGGTTAGGCTAAAGTTAGGGTTAGGGTTAGGGTTAGGGTAAGGCTTAAGTTAGGGTTAGGGTTAGGCTTAGGCTTATTCACTCCCTCTATATACTCAGTCTCAATATATAGAGGGAGTGAATAAGCCTAACCCTAACCCTAACCCTAACCCTAACTTAAGCCTAACCCTAACCCTAACCATCGGAAATACGTATCAACAAACAAACAAACAAAAAAAACAAATAAATAAATAAAGAAATAAACAAACAAATAAACAAATAAACTGCTCTTTATTGACAAATATTCACAAAACAGCTTTTCGCTGTTATTTTATTAAAAATGACAAATAAACAAACACAAACATACACACAAACAAACAGACACAAATAAACAACAAGCCTGTGTACCCTGTGGTTTCACAGTCGTTTGGTGGGCTACACTCAGTGTGACCATGGAGGTAGTGGTGTGACAGAGTAGTGAATTTCGCCCAAAGTCGTTTCGTATTATGTCCAACAATACGAAATCTTATTACCATACCTTTCGAAACTTTATTGTGGTTAGGGACCGTCTCAGATTGTCGCAGAATTTCAAGAAACGAAATTTCTTCGTTTAGATCAAAACCCCCTCCCCCTCCCCTAAACGAAACTTCAAAAGTGCGAAATGTTCATGTCTGCCTGAGAGTACAATGTTGCATTCAAAGTTTGCTATAGCTACTAAAGACGTAGCCCTGCGTACGATGCTGTGTGTTCCGCTACAGCTAATCGCCCCGCTCACCACAGCCCTGCAAAGACCCGTACGTAGGGTCGGTGACTTCAAATCCATTTTGGGACTTGACGTAAAAAGCCAAATTACTGCCGAAATTCAGCGTTCTTGGGCCCAAGTCGTATCCCTGCCTACCTCAGCTACTCGATCGCTTCCAAAAATGCCAGTCTTTTATTCACTTCTCGTAAATAACCGTCGATGTCGGCAACTCTCTCGCTTGCCCTGCGTACGATGCTGTCTTTACAAGTGTGCAATTTTTAGCACCTCCAAACATCGACTTCTCATTCAATTCACTCTTGAATTTTAAACATAATCAATAATTTTGGAACATAGTTTTAACAAATAATCCTGAACTTAAATTATAAGTTAAATATTGTTAAGAAACTGATAAAATTGAAAAAGCCTTTAGCAAAAAATGTCTGAGTGAACAAATCAAGGGGAATTGTGGGTAGCCTCACTTACAGTGATACGGTTCAGGCGATTACCAATATACGGATATCCCTCACTTGTTATAGGAAACCCTGTCCAGTTCTGGCCGTTCCAGTATGCATTGACTGTTTGATTGCGTTGTCGCAGACACTTGCTTTGATTCCTTACAGCGAATTTGGGCTTCGGTTATATCAGTCTGTTCACATGGTGGTTTCCTCACCAGGTAGACATATAGCTAGAGTCACTCCGGCGAGAAACTTCGACATAGGGGCCCAGGCGTGTTCAATCATATTAAAACGACTATGACCAGGTGCATAACAAGTGAGAATAAAGACATCTAGTGGTTAGAGCAGACGCATATAAATACTAGCACATTTTAAAAAATGATGCTTTCTGTCTTTGAATAATTTGATGAATGAGAGGTTTAGGATACAATGTAACTATCGGTAAATTGTATTTAGGGAACGAACGAGATGGAAACAGTTACAAAGTTATTGGCACGAGTGTGTATTTTTTTCTTTAATTTAAAATAAACACACGAAAACTTGTGATCACAAAATAAAAGTGCGAAAGTGAAGTTCACTATTTGAATGGAGGTCAAACCCCTCCCCCCCTAAACGAATGAATTTCGCTTTTTGAACTTCTGCAACAATCTTAGACGGTCCCTTATCCCTAAACTCAGTTGACACGACCGGGAGTGGTATTTTGGGGTCAAAGTTGCCAAAGTTTTGACCCCATGTTGAGGGAGTAATAATCGGACTGCAATCCCAGAAATCGGACGTCGTGTTTGGAATGTGATTAGGAGCTAAGTATTGATAATTTGAAACTTTAAACCACCGATTTTCAATTTCGATGTGTTTAGAAAACTGTATATAAGAATATTTCATGGTAAATTAGTTAGTTTAATCCATGGACGACTCAACTATATTTCGACGTGTATAGCGCTAGATATCGGACATGGGCTGCCTCTGTCAGTGTTGTCCATTTAAAAATAGCCGGGTAATTTAAGAAAGTAGACGGGTGGAGACTACAAGGGAGCGAAGCGACCGATCGGCGAGTGAGCGTAGCGAACAAGGGGGGGGGGAGAGCGCGAGAGGGGGTGTCCCCCCTCTCGCAAGGCGAAAAATGAAATTTTGGAGTGGAAATGGTGTTCTCTGGTGGCATCTGAGGTGACATTTAGCTGAGACTGAAACAGTACTTTTGTTGTGTGTCTTGGACGTGGTTCACATACAACAAAACAAACAAACATGATTTTGTTTTGTTTTTGTATTATTTATGACAAACTTATGGTTTTATTTGCAGTGAAGATTTAACATTTAATCTTAAATCACCTGCAGTCCGCTCATTTCATTGCTCATTTCCCATTCTTCATTAGGCCTACCACATATAGTTTCTGAAACTTATGACACAAAGTGAGTGATTGACAGAAATGTTGCAACAAATTACTAATAAATGCCAACCGTGCACGATCAAAACAGCCGGGTTATTTACCCGGCACCCGGCTTCTAAGGACAACACTGCTCTGTGTGTGTTGCTTTCGGCACCTTGTATCGTACGGTGGGGCTAACTTCGCTAAGTTTGTTCAGTGAGTAGGCCTATTACTTATAATTGTTTCCATTGCATATTTTGTTTGTATTAGAATCGCACAGGCATTATTTAATAAAAATAGCGAGTATATTTCATCATATGGAATTATTTACCTGTCAAGTTTTTACGCGGTAAGTCATTATACTACGTTTACACAATTATGCTAAATATAATTTTCGGATCGATCTATTGATCCCGTAGTCGATATGCCCGCCACTGCAACCTAATGTCTATGCATATTGTTCATTACATAGCAGAAGCTCAAACTACTTTTACTTCAACACAAAATCGCTTAGTGTGTTTAGGATAGACTGCATGCACATACACATGCATTGCCTCTGAACATGGAGCTACCAATGCTTTCAAGCACTGCAAGAACTCTCTTATACACTGTCAGCAGACAAGCGAATGTAGATTTGCTGTGTCAGAGTGACAATTGGTGGGAACCTGCTTATTGAATGTACTTGGAGGATACCATTGTGTGGCCGGCAATCCAGTTCTGTAGCATTGTATTTTCACTTTTTGCCAGAGTGCCAACATTTTAGGCACACCTATAGCCATTTGTGAGGACCTGTATCGTCAGTGTGCCGAATTTTACACCTGACCTTTGAAGTGAGTTGTATTTATATTATACTATTGAGAGCCTTTTAAGCAATGAAATTATTAGTAATGGATTATTAGTAATGAATATTCATGAGGATGAGATATACACCAAGAGGCACATTTGAACCACATTTCACTTCGCTGAATCTGCGTCGAAAGCAAAAGCTTCTGTACACTCGTCTATGGGGCGAATAGTCCAAGAGCTGAATAGCCCACCAAACGACTGTGGCTTGTTTACGCATTTCGGCTGGTTTTCCAAGGAGTGCTCAAGATTTTCACTCCAGCAGCGAACTTTGACTTCTGACGTCGCGCCTTCGAATGTGAGTCCTTATTAGCTATCCGTGGCGGGGTTGACCTTTGACCCACGTAGCAACTCAGGCTACCCCGCCAACAGATAGCTACGTTTCCACAGCTAGTGATGATGATGATAATGAAAATTATATTGTGAGAAATTTGACATTTTTTATGTAACACTTTCATTGCTAAAATGTCATGTAAATCATTTATTTAAAAATAAGCAATAGATCTTATTATTGTACTTGGGCCTCAGCCCAAGTACATTTGTTTTCATTCCGTGGGAAAAAACTGTAAGGTATAACCATTTCTGGCTGAGACCAGGGAGGGCAAAATGTCTTGGCTTCATCTTTCTTGGCATAATAAATGGCGTAATGATGTTAACTGAATGGAAGTGCTGCTCTCAGCCAGTCTTGAATAAGTGAGATGTGAATATTAATGCTTCTCTATCTGAGTTTTTGTCACAAAATCTTCTGAATATAATCAAAATGTGCATCGAAATGCAACAATTAATGCACCCTCCGTTTCCTAGGCGATGGCACGACCCTTGCTACACCTACTGGACGAGCCAAAGTAGGAGGGGTAATTTCAGTTTGGTCGAACAAGAGGGCTCGAGACCAGAATTTAACATTTAAACTTGAAACATGTTTAATCGCTGACAAGATGTGGACTAGTGTTAATCAAAGTAAAATTGTGAAAAGGAGAGGTTTTATATCCCGGACACGATGAAAAACATTACGACTGGAAACTGTACCCCCAGTTGAGAATAGTAATGCCCACAGCGATGGAGAACACTTATCCTTGAGCTGAGAAAACCAGACCATCATTTCGAAATAGAGCTGCAGATTCGAGAAGCTCGTTCAAAATAGCTAGGTACACCCCAAAGGGGTGGTTTCGAGTTTTGAGGGCAAATTTCACCTCCTTCATTTAGAAATCGTACGTTTGTTTTTTCAGGAGAACACACCATTTGACACAAAATTTGCATGTAAAGGGGTCGCCAGTAAGCACGTGGTCAAATCTGACATAAGAAACAATATGAAATGTTGGGTAAAGCCAGTCCAAAATAAAATAATTTGAACTTTTGTGTTACATAATTTATACCACTGCAGTAACATTACCTTTTTTTGACAACATCACACAATGTAATACGTTTTGAAACTGAATACTCCGACGTATTCTGTGTCTCCTTTGCTAAAAAATACGGTATGCCAATTACCATGTAAGGAGATGTGACGTCAAGACAGATTTGTAGTGCGTTTGGTCCTGGATGGTGCACGAAGTTTTGTCAAGGTAGCTTGTGTATTTATTTCCTAAATGGGAGAATTAGGGTCGATCTAAACGAAGGCCGAAGAATGTTATGATACTCTAAGCAAGCTGAACTCTAACGCGAATGGTTGGATAATTTGGATCTCGTCTCATTAAGATTATTTGGCGGTCAGTATTGAATTTCAACTGCGTCACAAGTTTGCGAAATGAGTATTCCGTCGAACGGTCAACGAACGATATTTTAGAAATCTGGAGACATGGCACATCGCATTTTTATTTTAGTATTTTATATTTTACAAAAGATTTAAGAAGCAATGATTTTGTCGAAAATTCTGAAAAAAATATAGGAAGATTTGATCGCGAACACATTTTCACTTGGGGTCAACTAGCCCTGCGTACGATGCTGTGTGTTCCGCTACAGCTAATCGCCCCGCTCACCACAGCCCTGCAAAGACCCGTACGTACGTAGGGTCGGTGACTTCAAATCCATTTTGGGACTTGACGTAAAAAGCCAAATTACTGCCGAAATTCAGCGTTCTTGGGCCCAAGTCGTATCCCAGCCTACCTCAGCTACTCGATCGCTTCCAAAATGACAGTCTTTTATTCACTTCTCGTAAATAACCGTCGATGTCGGCAACTCTCTCGCTAGGGACCGTGGTTAGCTGTAGCACATAGCATCGTACGCAGGGCTAGGGGTCAACATGGGGTCGCAGCCATGTTGCCTCAAAACTTATTTCTGTCTGCACTCAAAACTCAAAAATGTCGGATATGAACCTAAAAATCGATGTAATTTTGTCAAACTTCGGCAAAATGTCACCCTATAGACAAAATTTCATCTAGGTAAGGTAAATTTACTGAAATTTGATCGACAAATAATCCTGAGCTTGAACGTGACAGCTCGCCTTCTCCGGGAAGTCAAGCATGCAGCTGCCTTGCTGCGAAATCGAGACCTGCCACTCCTTGACGTGTTCTGCTGGGAGTGGGGCCTACCACTCAGTGACCAAGCTACCCGAGTGGCAGAGGCTACGGATTCGCAGCAACTAGCTGCCCACACACAATTGCCCATATGGCCAGGTTTATGAGATTGTTTTCAAGCGACGGCGACAGACCGTACGGGGATCTGGATATGAACCTACCGCCGGTGTAGCTGTAATAACTGTTGCGTTGTTTTTAGTGCCCAAGGACGAAGTCCTGGGGGAGTTATAGGTTTGGTCATGTCAGTCCGTCCGTCCGTCCGTCCGTTCACGCAGATATCTCAGACATGCCCTGGTCAATTTCTTTCAAACTTTGCACAAGAATAGTACCCAACCCCATACAGATGCACGTCGATTTGTTTCACAATGCGATCGAATTTGGCCGTGTTAGAGGACTTTTTAGTTTAAACCTCCATAGACTCCCATGTATAAGGCAGTTCTCCATAGATTCCCATGTATAAGGCCAAGAAAAATAAAAATTTAGTTTCTCATCGTATTCATATTGCCTAAAGGATGCAGTGACACAGTTTTTTGTCCCCACGGATAAAGTCCAGGGGGCTTATAGATTGGGTCATATCCGTCCGTGAGTCCATCGGTTCACGCAGATATCTCAGACATTTTGACAAAATATCATGTGACCTTGGTGACCTTTGACCTCAAATATACATTATTGTCCATAACTCAGTAACCACAAGTGCTAAACCTTTCATATTTGGTATGATGGGACACCTTATGACACCACATATTGTACCTCATTAATTATGCACATATCTAATTTTGAGCGAGCCAATAGAGCTAGAGGTCTGATTTTTGGTATATAGGAATAACTTAGCAATACAATTATTTGACAAAATGTCACGTGACCTCAATGACCTTTGACCTCAAATATATATATTTGTCCACAACTCAGTAACCACAAGTGCTACACCCTTCATATTTGGTATGATGGGACACCTTATGACACCACATATTATACCTCATTAATTATGCGCATATCTAATTCTGAGCAAGCCAATAGAGCTGGATGTCCGATTTTTGGTATATAGGGATAACTATAGGGTAGAAATTTTTTGACAAAATGTCATGTGACCTCGATGACCTTTTACCTTAAATATACGTTTATGCCAATGAATAAGTGACCACAAGTGCTATGTTCTTTATATTAAGTAGGATGGGAGACCTTATGCCAACACACGCTTCACCTCATTAATTATGCACATATCTAATTCTGGGCAAGCGAATAGAGCTAGAAGTCTGATTTTTGGCATATAGGGATTAATTAGCAATACAATGTTTTTTTCAAAATGTCACGTGACCTTGCACTTGGCAAAATGCTTGATATACAACAATATATATACACAAATACTGATTCTGTACATGTGTTAAATACATTAAGTATAATACAGTACGTATGCTAATAAAATGCAAAACTACAGTGTACACTTAGTGTGCAAAGATCTGCATTACGTATACTCATGATCTTCATAGAAATACGATACGCATATCAACGTATTGGAATGTTCCATATACAAAAATATATACGCTGCATATGCAATTAGTATTGTGTTCCATATACGTCAATATACATAAATATGCTAAACGCATATCAAGCATTTTGTCCAGTGTTGATGACCTTTGACCTTGATTATACATATATATGCATAACTCAGTAACCACAAGTTACCCTTCAATTTTGATAAGATATTAGACCCTAATATGTCACATCTTGTACCTCATTTATTATGCACATATGTATTTCTTGGCTGGCCAATACAGTAGAGGTCTGATCTTTTTTCCCGATTTAGAACCAGAACTTAGACATGCCTGATGTTTCAAATTGGGAACAACAACACAGACCTACGTGCCCATAGATCTCAACATGTACATTCAGTGATACTTCTTAATGACCACATTTCCCTGCCCCATCAAGACTAACTCCTATTACAAGGGGACTATGTCATTGTCAGTGAATCGTTTTACAACAGCTTGCATGCATGCATGCAATCACTTCAGAATCTGCGTCTGGATACACCAAATTAGTGCTAACTCGGCCATTTTCTTGACAGTATATTAATCGGTAATCCTGCAGTGTTAAACAAAGCAAGTCTACCAATTGTAAAAATGCAGTGTCTGTTGTGGTGACATTTTGCTAATTGTAATAAAAATAACCTTAAAAGCCAATTATGTTGTGTTTTCAGTTCCTCTCATTGTTCATATAGAATGGCAAATTAACCATGTTTCACTGACAATTTCCATTCAAACAACTATTCAACTTGTATGATAATGAATATTTTGCAGTTACCTCTCAGGGCCCTCTATTTCATTCATTCATTCATTCATTCATTCTTTATTTGTCATGTAATAGTTACATGAAATTTTGTGTACATTGGCAGAAGACAAAAAGAAAAAATATAATGTATAAAGACTAAATGTACTTATAATAATACATATAGTCCTTATAATAATACCTATACATACATGTACACAGACATGCATCAGGTTACAACTGATTCAATAGACTGATTGACCTTGGTACAAAGCTATGCTTAAATCTATTTGTACGAGAACGTGGAACCCTAAGGCGACGACCACTTGGAAGGTATTCGTATTCTGTATGGAGTGGATGATTCGGATCTTTCAATATTTTCTTTGCCATCTTAATAACTTTATCTTTGTATACCTCTGAGTTCTGCGCCAGTTCATCCGGTTGTCATCAAGCAGCTTTTACATATTTTGTTGGTCGATTGAGGTCTTCTTTGAGATGATTTGATAGCAGATCGTAGAAAGCGGTGCTAGCATAGTTAATAATAGATGATATTGTTGAGTTGAAAAAAAGAGCAATTACACTTGAACTTACATTTAACTTTCTCATCGATCTTACATAATACATTCGTTTGTTTACCTTTTTCAGTTGATTTTCTACATGTTGTGAGAATGACAGTTTACAGTCGATCATACAGCCTAAGTATGGATATGCTGACACTCTTTCTACCTTCATATTATTTATCACAACTGACTGTTTTTCATTTTGTTTCCTTCTAAAGTCCAGAACAAGCTCTTTCGTCTTTGACACATTAAGATCTAAATAGTTGTCATTACACAGGTGTTAACAAAGTCAATACACTCAAAATATTCCTGATCGTCATCGCTCGAAATAAACCCCACAACCCCTGTGTCATCTGCATACTTCTCAATCATTGCCCCATCAGTGTCCCAAGCTAGATCATTTGTATACAAAACAAAAAAACAGGTGACAACACACAGCCCTGAGGTGCTCCTGTATTAATTGGAATTGTACTTGATGTTTCAAAGCTGGTGCGAACATACTGAGACCTACCAGTCAGATAATCTAAAATCCAAAGTTGTAAACGGTTAGGAACATTGAAAACATTCAATTTGTTTAGCATTAGGTGGGGTTGAATCGTATTGAATGCTGACGAATAGTCAATGAACAAGACTCTAACTGTATTTGACGATTTAGCATCTAAATGCTTAATTGCACGATGGACTAGTGTGCAGATTGCATCGTCAGTCGAGCGGCCAAATATGTACGCAAATTGCAAAGGATCGAAATGGTTCTGTATATGTGGCATAAGCAATTCTAAACCAACACGTTCTAAACATTTGGAGATAATAGACGTTAAAGTGACAGGACGGAAATCATTGTCTACCCGTGGTAGTTGTTTTTTTGGGACTGGTATTATCTCTCCGACTTTCCACGGTGAAGGAAAATACCTGTAGATAAGGACAACTCAAACACATGATGAAGGATATAAAGTAGACTATCTTTGCAGTGTTTAAGGAGCCTACCACTGATTTTGTCCGGACCAGGTGCTTTATTCTCTCTGATTCTACTTAAAGCTTTACGAACAAGGCTCTCAGAGAGCGTGAAGTCGTCCTGCAAAGAACTTTGTAAACTTCCTCTTATGTTTCGGTGTCATGACTAAATCTACACGATCAAAACGAGCATAGAATCTATTCAGACGGTCTGCCGCACCTGGTTCGGACAAGATAACCTGATTTTTACGTTTCTTGGCTCTAATAAAATCCTGTAATGTTGAGTTTGCTTCCCAATGCCAGAACAATTCACTTAGGGACGCACCATTAGACTTTGTGAGGGGGTGGTCACGATCGGATTCTGAAATCTCCACCAAAATATAGTTAAACAAACACCATGTTATTTGTGCACATACTAATATTTATTAGACATCTACCATCGAGAACAAAAGAAATTGCTGTAATTTGAATATTTAAGGAGTTTAAGCAATTTCCACTATAAATAAAGAACCCCTGCCTCAAACTCCACAAAAGTTGCTAGACATATTTTGCCGTTGTCATGCCATTGCTTCGTTTAATAACCAGTTAATCAAATGCCTAATTGACAGGAGGAAATTCAAGACCATATTTGAATAGTAGTATATATTGTCCTCAAAATTACTCTATCACGGCCCAAGTACTCATTGCCTTCAGCAATACTGCCTTGTTGTTATTATTATTATTATTATTATTATTATTATTATTATTATTATCAGAAAAACATATATTCACGGTGAATAGCACATTGGTAAGCTAGTATCATTTGAACAAATTTTGCACCAGGTGATATTTTAATGAGATATATTTCATGGATTGTCTTTGTATTCTTACTTGCATCCAAACACCAGTGGTCCCTTAGGAAAAAACGACTCTTGAGGTCTTTATCACAGTAAGTTTATACAGATTGAGGAGAAATGTAAAATGTTGTAAACTAAGCTGTCTTATAATATTATGGTCTGGCTCACGAATTTCGCCCAACAGCTTGAAAAAGTTCAACTTATACACGCTAACTACCCTTAGCTCATTTAGTATAAGAACGTAGTACCCTACCCTCATTCTTGTACAATTAATTGCCCTTGTGAGAGTCTCAATTACATACATATACAAAATTACTTTGACATTATTTAATGTCAAAGTATGTACTTTTGTTACATTTGTATTGTGATCAGATTGTCACTGACCATCTTCGTTTGTATTTATCTTTCATTGAATTGAACGATGAGGCTGAGGCCTTGTACTGCAATAAAGAACTACAACTGAAAAAAATACCAAATTAACACAAAATGACTCGGAGCTAAAAGAACATTTAGATATCGAAATATTTAAAAAAGGGTCTACTTTCTCAATCTTTCACTCGTGTTGTCAATTAAGTCAAAAACAAGAGAATTTTTAACTAATATAAGATTAAAATATTAATCAGATAATAGAGCAAATGCGCCTTCAACCAAAAGTGTGCTACCCAAAACATTTTTGCAGCACTCTGCGCATCATATAATTGTGTATTTGCTGTTTATAATTGTGCAGTGTTACGAAGAAAATTATTTGTTATCTTCTACAAGTTTCAAATGTACGATCGCCCATGGTGGTAGTTACCACTTCAATGACGTTTACAGTACTTTTTGACTGTAACCCTTGACCTGCATGCTCACTTCAGCGATCCAAAGTTCAGCTCCACCGTGTGTGCATTAAAGGGGATGTCTGGACGACTGGAAAAAGTCACTAATTCCACGTTGATCTGCTTTTGCTGATCCTTACATAATTTACTCAACGCTCAGTAAAGCTTCTAACACCAGTTTAAGGTCCTTGGAATGACTGGATGCTGTGGCTGACTTAATTTCCAATAGCTATTTTTGGAACTGTGAGACAGATCTGAAGCATTTTAGGTCATTTGAAGAAATCAATCCAGATCCTTGACCGTAGGTATTAAGGCTCGTCAAATCAAGGTAGGATAAATTTTGTATACGAAACTTGATTCTGAATCCATGTCAACCTAAAATTGCCACATGGTTATGAGTTTGCAAGTTTCTTAGTGTAGCTCTTCAATAACCTCGAGTTTTACCTAAGGGATGGACCATTAGATCTTGGGAGGGGGTGGTCAAAAACAGGAAAAAAAATTCAGAGCAGAAAGTTAGGGAAAAAAATCTTCAAACTAATTTGCAAAAAAAAAAATAAGAATACAAATGTGTAAAAAAAATCTGCAAAAGTCTTTAAAATCTTGATTTTTTTTAGATTTTACGGACAGGAAGCAGCTTTTTGTATTTTAAGTACATCCTCCAGGCACATTTTTAATTTTATTGTATACATTAGAGTGACTGTATCCCTTATACTGGAAGTTGTGATCATCTTATCTTTTCAGGACTTTTGTATTCTTATCATTGAAAATTATAAAAGCTACACATCTTCGCCCTCTTGTAAAAAATCCTACGGACGGAAACTCATTGCCAACATTGTCTTTTTTCTGATTTGTCTCATTTATATGAATCATCTGTTCAGAATAGTTTACAGAACCAGGAGTGATGGATGGACTGTCATTGGTTGTGCAAAAATCAGTTTCTGATTCAACCACTTCTTCATTTCCTTCTGTTTCAGTATTAGGCAGTACTGTTGGACATTCAGTACGCAAGATGATCTGCAACATTTCGCGAAATCTATCAGCAATATAAATCACTAGGCCATATGTATGTTGGGGTTACAGCACACGATCTTATTTACGCTAGTGATATGGATGTACATTGTATCCTCAGACGGCGTCGAACTAAAAAAATTATAAATCTGAAAATTTACTCAGAAAAAAAAATTAGCACAGCTTTTCTCATTTGAGAAAAATTTTTTTAGAAATTTACGATTGTAAAAAACAAATTACACAATTTCATTGTGACCATCCCCTCCCAAGATTTTTTTAATGGTCCATCCCTAAGTAATATTTCCGGGTTGTAAAACTGCAACAAGTGACAGCTTTATTACTGTTTAACGGTAAGCATTGTGAATAAACAGTTTGGTTTATCTAGAGTCTGGTAGTCCTTGCAATCTGATCCACAAATCTTACCACCTCTGCTTTGCGCTTGTACTCACTTGCACTATATAGTGATGCAATCGGCTAGATACCCCAACTCCAAGGAAAGACCCCATTGCTCTGTTTTGCACATTATCAATGTTGTTAATCAATTTTTTGTGCCAAACGGCTGAAACGTAGTCAAGGATTGGAACAACCAACGAATCAAAACGTTTCTTGTACATTTGGTATGATATTCCGTACAATTTATATCTCATCCATCATTTTGCTTTCGACGCAGATTCAGCGAGGTGAAATATGGTTCAAATATGCCTCTTGGTGTATATCTCATCCTCATGAATATTCATTACTAATAATCAATTACTAGTAATTTCACTGCTTGCTAAGGCTTTCAGTAATATAATATAAATACAACTCACTTCAAAGGTCAGGTGTAAAATTCGGCACGCTGACGATACAGGTCCTCACAAATGGCTATAGGTGCCCCTAAAATGTTGGCACCCTGGCCCGAAGTGAAAATACAATGCCACAAAATTGGACTGCCGGGCACACAATAGTATCCTCCAAGTACATTCAATAAGCAGGTTTCCACCAATTGTCACTCTGACACAGCAAATCTACATTTGCTACCAAGTCGACATTACCAGGTATCCGCAATTGGCACTCATGATAAATTTCAAATACAGGTGCCCACAAATTGGCACTCTTACACAGTAAATGTTTATTTGCCTCGAACTGTAGGTATTATCACTTACCATGTCACAATAAGTGAGGCTACCCATAATTCCCCTTGATTTGTACACTCAGACTTTTTTGCTAAAGGCTTTTTCAATTTTATCAGTTTCTTAACAATTTTAAAACTTACAATTTAAGTTCAGGATTATTTGTTAAAACTATGTTCCAAAATTATTTATTATGTTAAAATCCAAGAGTAAATTGAATGAGAAGTCGCTGTTTGGAGGTGCTGAAAATTGCACACTTGTCAAGATAAAGTTATCAGCAAATAAAATGGTCTCATCATACCACCTGTCAGACATGCAAATTTCCTTTGTTACGAACATTAAAAAAAATCAATACCCTTTCTTTTGCCAACACAGATGCAACTTATTCCCTTAGTTTCCTTGAAAATATTGTGTATGGCTGTCAAAAATCTATGTCGACAAAATTACAAAATTGCTATCTCGTCCGCGGAAAAGGGGTTGATCTTCTCATTATTCACCGTGAGAAATCAGAAAATTAAGATTATCAGAACTATGTTGCCAGAATTTTGAAATATGGACCGAGTTGTTCTGTGTACAGAAGAAATTTGCTTCAGTTCAGTGAGTGATCTCCGTGTGTACAGATCATGGAGCATTGTGGGTAGCCTCACTTACTGTGCATGTGCCCCAACTCTTCATCTTTTGTTGTAGGTTCATTCTGCTGAATAAATTTGGAAAATCGTTTCTCCACCTGTTCTATCAGAGCCTAAGGATCAGTAAATGATACACCCTCATTTACAATTTCCACGTTTTTACGTTTGAATGACAAAAATATCTCGTTAAAGTCTTTCCAGAAATTTGTCCCCTCGGTGTGCTCATCCAGCAATTTCTGTTGTTAATCTTGGCATCTATGTCTGCACGTGTATATTTGTCCGTTTCGCAAAAGCGGATGCAAATTGCCTGATGTTCGAATTTTTCAAGTTTCTAGAGATAGCTCAGCTTGCAAAATAATTTTGTATGGCTTATTTTATTTACAGAAATCGTATTTTCAGCATCATGAGCAACAGTACAACACCTATAGATGTACGGATGATTGACACACTGGAGGACATTTCATACGGGCTGTATTTCCACAGCCGTGCTCATTTTTTCAGCGCTGATTACCATGAACAATTGGACAGTCTACTGACATACATCTACTCTTTTTGTACAGCAGTGGGCACTGCCTGTGGTGGGGCAGGTGTGTTGATCCCTATCATTCGAAATGAATCCAGAAAGTATACCCTTATGCAGGTATGCTTTGCTTTTGTCATGCTGATCTTTATTTTGGGAAGCACAACCATCAAAGAATTACAAGGTACACAACATAGTCCAGCTAAAAAGACACGCCTCCATTATGAGGCAGCTTTAGAAATGAGACAACTGAGCAATAAAGCTAATCTTTGGATCATGAAAAGACATTTCGAAAACGTGACTAATAAGATGATGATTGAGAAGTATGAGGAAATTGTTGCCGGCCGCTCCAATATTGCGAAGAAGATCATGAGCGAAGACTGGACTTTCCCCTGTGTTCATGCTACGCTACCAACAAGAATTATTGAAAAGAAAAAGCGCCTCAAAAGAGACATCAAAGAAAATATTAATCCTTGCTGGTCTTCAACATGGCAGATTCTATTCTCAACTCTGTACTTGCTGTTCTTTGGTTTCCTATTGGCTATTGTTGTGCCATTTTTAGTTTATCTCTCCATCAAAGTGGCCATATACCTTTTTCAAAAACTGGCTGCTGATCTTGACAGCTCTGCCAAATTGGTTGATAGCAAAGCGAATGGAACACAGTCTGCTGATCTCCAAGAAGACAAAGCAGTCACTGAGAAAGTTCAGAGTGAAGCAGATCCCAGTTCTGTCATTACGGGAACAACAACAGTGACGGAAGAAAAAAGACAAGGCAAGTCGACAACAGCTGATGATATTGATAAATCTAGAAAAACACGTGGAAGGAAAGCAAAGCTGTAGCTGCATGGGTGGTAGCCTTCGAATGATCAATCGTTAAATACACCACACATTGCAATGTACGTGACATTATAGCCCTGCAAGAGAATCATTTTTCAAAGTGGAGCAATGGCAGAATAATCAATATTTTATTGAACAAGCTACTTTTTTACTTCCTTGATTCAATGAAAGTCCCATCAAATCGGTATGTGTATATATATTTTTGATCTATCAAACTATTTGAAAAAATACATGAAATAAGAATGAGAAAGAGCAGAACCTTTGCTAGCTGCAATAATTGTAGCCTTGGTGGGCTCGGCCGTGTAGGTTGGGCTTCTGTCGTGCGACTTGCGCGATGCCCAACCAAGGGTAACGTGCAAGCCGCACGACAGACGCCCAAGCCGCAAGGCCAAGCCCTCCATGGCTACAATTATTGCAGCTAGACCTCTGCTTACATCGAGGTATGTTTAATTATCAACAGTCAGAGCGAACAATTTTATATATCAACGGTTACTTCACACTCAATTGAAGTGATAATAGTCTCAAACTGTAAAACAATGGCTGTTGGAGACAAGAAAATGCGTACTATTCATGGAAAGTTTATCTTATTGGTAAGCAATTATTATGCACAATTTCACAACTTTATAGCATAGCTCATAATAGCCTTCAATGTGACATACATTGCTCAAACAAATGCAACAGAGCACGTCGACTTTTAGCCTGTTTTAGTGAATGCAAAAAGTTTCAGTAACTTAATGACTTCAGATATTCCGCCATGTTCATCTTAGTAAATATTGTTCTGGAATAAAGAAAATATCCACTTTACATTACAACATTTTTCATCAAAATGTATTCTCACACATATGTTCAAAGTCTTGATGTCATTTTAATTCTCGTAGATCTTTCTGCTAACTTTTGACAAAGGCTACGTTGTAGGTTTAAAATTGATGGCACTGTATTAGAATGGATCTTTAAATGCTAAATAACTTTCAATGATTTTATATCATTGTATCTTGAATGCACATAACAAGTTTCATGAACTTTGATCAAGCTTAGCAAGATATATATCCCGAATTATGAAAGTTTATTAAATATGCAAATTAGTAGTGAGCTGATTTAAAAATGTTAAATGACTTTTAATAATGTCATATCACAGTATCTTTAATGTACTTAAAGTTTCATCGACTTTTATTGACTCAATTCAGACATACATATATAATTAAGGTGGAGCTCCATGTTGTCAACAGACTTTTTGTCAAAGCAATATTTCTTATGAAAGATAACAAGGAAACCCCCTCATACTATATATTTTCTTCAAAAAGCAGAGACTATAAAGTCTAGTGTGCATTAGTTTACTCGAACATGAAGTTGGTGTATATTTGGGGTAAAAAACTCAATGTTGGTATTAATAATAAAAATTAATTTAAGTCTATCGTAGCAACTATCGTTTCCCTACCCAAGCTATCCTGCACGGTGTCAAAGCTATCGTTTTCATTCAAAAGCTACACTTTCTTAGGTACCCCTGAGCTTTGGTAAAGTTCTTGAAGTTAAATATGCCTACTTTGGCATGTTCATTAAAAATGCAGATTTTCAAATTGCAATTTGCTGACATGAAAATGCAAAATGTCTTTCACTTTTACGATATCTTTGTCTCATCAATATCTATAGTAAGTTTCACAAACTTTGGTAGAGTCCTTGCAATCTTGTGTTCGTTAAATACGCAGAATAGTAACAGCTGAGCTAAAAATGCTAAATGACTTTAAATAATGTTCTATCAAAGTATAGCAAGTTTTGTCGAGAAAATTCAGATATATATATATCTATATATATAATATATATTATATAAATAATTAGGAAAGTTTGTTAAGTATTCAAAGTAGTAATTAGCTGAATTTAAAATGCTGGTGCTAATGGTTTCTCCAGTGTACATAGCAGGAAAGCTACTAAGTAAGCTGATTGGTAGTTAGTATATTTTATGAACTTTTCTGAAATTTTTTCTGAAATTTGTGTTTTATAGATTGATGATAAAGTTATATAATAGCAATGAAAAACATTTTGCATTTTTCGCATCAGCTTAATTATAATTTGCATATTTAATGAGCTTCTTTCAATATATAAACAGGTAATGTTCATCTGAAGTTTCCGCGGTTTCTGTCCTAATTAAGAAAATACTTAAGTTTCCTCATATTATCATTGCATTAATGGCAGTGTCGATAGAAGATGATGTGGCTTATTAACCAGCAGGTTTTGCTGTTGCCGTCAAAAATGCAGAACTTGATTCTCAGCCATTATTTTTTGTTGAATAGACATATCTCCAAAAGCTACCTGAGAGAGATGCTGCCTTTATTGCCGTTGTGACAGTCTGGTCATGTTATGTCAGTCGTTGAAACCAGCTTTGCTTCAGAGGTTAATTTGAATGTGGCTCAATCCTGTGGTTATTGTGGTTAGTATAGTCCCTTAATTGTTGCACGGGATCATGAGGGGATATTCGCCATTATACAAGAGTGTCAATCAATGTTATTAATAACTTAATGATTATGAATATTGTTGATAAAAAAATTTTACATTTCTTTCATCATTGTATACTTGGAAAGGTATTCAATTGCACCCGCATCCTGAATTAAGATCATTTTAATACGCAAAATTCATGAAGTTGTTGTAGAGACGTTCAGAAATAGTCTACGGTGATAGCTGTTGCATTGCAAAATAATGCATGCGGTTACAATACTCGGCAGCCTCTCTATTAAAACAGTAAATAATGTAATGGGAAGGGGCCAACTGTAAGCATCACAGCAGTGCACATGCCTTCAAGTAATTCACGTTTTTCTTCACTGCTGCTTCTTGCTTTTCAAACTTTGTACCACACTAGGGCCGATAGGTCAAGCGTCGAGAAGAACCATTGGCTACGCTTGTGACCTCTGAGAGAGGAGATACACTCGACCCGGTCTTTTGAAAACCTACCTTATGAAAAGAAAGATTGGTCCACCCCTCACCGAGGTCATACCAGCGTGATCGGCTCATTTTAAATCTATTGATCAGAACTGAAAATGCAAATCAGATATGTACCCTACAGACCGTGTCGGGGATGAAAATAGTTTGAATGCTCAATGATGCTTCATTTCTCAATGGCCCAGGCTCTGCATGTCGCTCAGTCGAGGGTATACAACAAGGCTGATTCAGTGCTAGACCTATTAAAAGTACATTTCTGTGTACACACAGAAAAGATTACAAAAATGGTCCAGTAAAATCAATATTCCATGATAAATCACAACTGAAACAAATCCTGAATTCCTATATCCTTAGGAAAAGTAATGAGACAAGGGTAATCAGGACTAGTACAGTATAGCTTCTGGATTTCTTCTTTCATTTTTGTATATTAGATTTTGAAAATTTTTGAGCTGATTTGTGCAACTCCATTTGGACAAAACATGTTAATTCCATTGCAGTCCATTAGACTATTGACACCAGGATGTAAATAGGTCAACTAAGGGAGGGGTGCTGTGTTTCTCCATTGTAACTACAGGCACTTATGCATGGCAGACAGGCCCTGTGACCTAGAAAAGAAGGGTCACAGGGATTGTCTGCCATCTTCATACCACAAGCGACTGTGAATACCTAGCTGTGATCAAGGTCCAGTTTCTGGTGGAAACACTGCATGTTGACAAGATTTTTTGCACATGCTCAGTATGTTCATGCCATTAATACTGTACTGATATTCATGTCTCTTCAGCGTGCCATGACAACCACCTGTACTGCCTGTAATATTTTTGTGTCAACCATGGTACCAGTGGCAATAACACATACCAGTACAGTCTGAGTACACCACATTACATTTGGGTTAAATTTTACTGGAACTGAAGTTCTTGGATAGTTATCTCATATACCTTGAGCTGAAGTATAAACTTGTCAACAGGTAACTGTAACTAGCAAACTAACCAGCGGATGCTAGTCTGTATATAATTCAAACCGCCGTTGAAAAAGTGGGGCCTTTTTGTTGATAAAATGAAACGACTGCTGTGTATCGATCCACATTTATTGATCATGCTAGCATCAATGCTGCCATTACTTGTACAAGTTTTACTCACCCAAAACTTTAGTTTCAAAATCTATGCAGTTGTTCCATAATTGTTTTCCGGAATATCACCATACTAATATGCTAAGATTGCTCGTGATAATTACATGTCTACATAAGTATATTTGTTAGTGTCATTTCACATATAAAAAGCAAATCATTGTGTCCTGATGTTTGAATTTTTCGAGGCATAGGTATAGGTATCTTGAATCTGAAAAGTTTGTGTGAATTTGTTCACAGAACTCGTTTGGTTTTTCGCATCATGGACAACAGTACAGTACCAACAGATGTTCAGACAATTGTTGATAAACTGGATGAAGTTTCATACGAGTTGCTCTTCCACAGCCATGCTCACTATGTCAGTGCCGATTACTACGAACAATTAGACAGCATACTCACTTACATCTACTCTTTCTGTATAGCAGTGAGCACTGCCTGTGGTGGGGCAGGTGTGGTGGTCCCTATCATTCGAAATACATCTGGAAAGCATACCCTTATGCAGGTGTGCTTTGCTTTTGTCACTCTTCTCTTTATTTTGGGAAGCACAGCCATCAAAGAATTACAGGACACACATCATAGTCCAGCTAAAAAGACAAGCCTCCATAACGAGGCAGCTTTGGAAATGAAACAATTGGGCAGACAAGCCGCTATATGGATCATGAAAAGAGATAACACCAATGTGACTGACAATATGATGTTCAATAAATATGAGGAAATAGTTGCTGCCCACTTCAATATTGAGAAGAAGATCAAGAGCGAAGACTGGACTTTCCCCTACGTTCATCATACACAAGCACCAAGAATGATTGAAAAGGCAAGGAAACTCAAAAAATACATACCAGAAAAAAATAATCCTTTCTTTTTTGTCAAAGTAATGATTTGCTCTTCTGTCACAGCAATGATTTTTTTGGCAGCAATAAGTTTCCTGTTCTTTGTTACCCTGCTGTGTGGCATTGTGATTTATTTAGTTTACCTATTCATGAAACTTACAAAATACCTTTTTCATGACATTGCTGAGGATCCTCACATTAAAAAGGGCATGGAAACAGTAGCAGAGGATGAAATAGATGGACCGCAACCCAATCCCCAAGAAAACACGGCAGACCCTGAGAATACAAGAGAAGGAGAATCCAACAACAGTGACCACTGAAAACTGACATGAATACCCAAAGCGATTTATTAATCTAGGAATCCTGAGGAAAGAAAGCTAAACTATGTATGTTAATGCTCAAACCTACAAGGTAGGGAACCTTAGCATGACAAGTTCATAAATTCATCAAGTATTATACTCTGACATTGTAGCTGCAAGAGAATCATTTCTTACTCCTAAACGACAGCTAAAAATCAATTTTTTTTTATTAACAATGTACTTTTAATTTCTTTGATGCATTTAACGTCCCTTGAAATCAATACATACATGGTTTTATTTTTCTTATGCAAACTATTTACAAAAGTTTTACATAACTTATGCAAAGTGTACTAGATTTTATGGAGCATACTTTAACTCCTTATCGCAACCAAAATTTGCCACGACCCTATTGTATGCAACAGCAAATTAGACCTCTTCACTGAAAAATAGGGGTGAAAAGGTTAACATGCTCATCATTTAAGATCATCACTGCTTATAAAGAAAAACGATTATCCTTGATTTCATTTATAAAACCCTCTATTCTTTATAGTACAAGCGAGAGGATCTAGAATAGTACTTGGACGCCTTACAATCTCTCTGAAGATGAATGATATATCACAATATAGTGTTAGTTATATATCAAAACTTTTACTATATGTAATTTTAACATGAGTTTCATTTCATTTCAGTGTTTTAAGATAAAAATATATTGATTATTTTTAAGGTTCCAGTGCTCTGACCAATAATTTGTATTTCACAATTTTGTCTGTTGGTATGTATTGTTTGTGTTTGTGCTTTAATAACTTCATATGACATACTGACAGACTGGAGAAGAAAAGACTAGAAGGACTCTAACAAAGTTTATGAAACTTACTGTGGATATTGATGACACAATGACATCGTATGAGTGTCAGGCATTTTGCATTTTTATGTCAGCTTATTGATATCGCACTTTTTAACAATATAGCACATAAGCTGATGAAAATTACTAAGTCAGCTGATCGGTAGTTTGTATATTTTATAAATTTGCAGAAATTGTGTTTTGTAAAATTTTGATAAATCTTTACAATAATATTGAAAACCATTTTGGAGTTTTCGCATCAGCTAGTGTATAATTGCATATTTGATGAGCTCCTTCACAGGAAAGGTTCAAAAGAAATCTACACATTTTCTCCTAATTAAGAAAATATCAAAGTTTCCTCATGTTATCATCATATGTAGTTGTGTATCTTTGTATATGGATACTAATGTGTCATGGGCTATAATGTGGATCCTTGATGATGTCCTGAGGGTTTCCCTGAAAAAAAAGGCCGAGGTATCAGTGGTGACAATGGTACGCAATTTAAGGCTTAATTGACGAATAGCTATTGATTCCCATACGTCAATGGCAGTGTTGACAGAAGATGATGTAGCTAATTAGCCAGCAGATATATCTTCGTTTCAATTAGGCTGCATTCACAAACACCTGGGGGGGGGGGGAGATTCCCAAAAGTTGTCGGTTTTTTCAAATACCCCCTATTAGCTTTTCCTGTTGCCATCAATGCAGAGCTATATTAATTCTCTACTATTACTTTCTGTTGAATAGACATATCTCCAGAAGCTACGTGAGAGACATTCGATGCTGCCTTCATTGCAGTTTTGACAGTCTGATCATGTAATGTCAGTCGTTGAAACCAGCTTTGCTTCAGAGGGTAATTTGAATTTGGCTCAAATCACGTGATTATTGTGGGTAGTATGGTCCCTTAGTTGCTGCGTGGGATCATAAGGCGTTATTAGCCATAACAAAAGTATCAAAAATGTTCTTAACAAATTAATGACTATGAATATTATTGATACAAATTTTATACTTCTGTCTTTTTTGTAATCTTGTAAAGTACCCAAGTGCATTTGGATACTGAATGACGATCAGTATGTATGCCAAAACCCATGAAGTTATTACTGTTATTACTAAATTCATGATTATTAATATTGTCGATAAAAATAATGTTACTGTCATTATTGTATAATTGCAAAAGTACCCAACTGAGCTGCACTCAAATCCTTGAAGATGATTTGTTTTATGCAAAATTCATGCACTTGTAGTACAGACCTTCAGAAATACTGTAAAACACGTCTTTTAAACAAACATCTTTTAGCTAATTTACCCAGGTGTTTAAATTTGCTAATTTAAGATGCTGCTAATCTACACTTTTCCCATATTTACTTTGGTCAAGATGTCTTTTGAGATAAATTACAAACCCGATGATTGCAATGAAAATCCAAAATCGCTAAAAAGCATCCAGCTAAGGATGCATTCACAAACACCTCTGGAGGGGGGTGTGGGCGGGAGTGAATCAATATTAGCGATGATATCCACACAATTTTTACCTGCCACTTCAAGCAAAGAACGTTTACATGAATTACCACTCATTAGAGATATAACTTGTTTTTTACGGAAAAAATGTTAATAGTTTGCCCAATAGACTCCCATGTATTATGATGTTTTTGGACAAAGCGCCATATTGGCCACATTTCGCCTTCCTTTAAGGTTCCAAGACAAGAAATTTGACCTTTTTAATCTAACAATTCTCTAACGGTTAATAAGCTCAGAACCCCTGTAAAGTATACATTTTCTGAGAGCCTAGATATACGGGAACATTTTGGTAACCACAGTGTCTCCATTGTTTACATAACTATCACGTGACACGGTAATTTGCATAACCTTTCAAAAAACGGTTTTCCCTATGTTTTGTCTCAATACTTCAAAATATCTGACTCAAACTTGCTGGAATGCAAGCTGTCACAACGCTCTTCCAAAGTGTGTCTCAGATTTTTTATATCTTGCTTAGTTTTTTTGGAGCACAATTTTAAAGAAATCAACTATGCTTAAATTCACTGCTCTGGAAGTTTTTCTGGCATAAAAACTGTTGTAGAAGGTTTAAAAAAATTCTGAGACACACTTTTGAAGACCCTTCAGAAAGCTTGCACTCACACAAATTTCAGCCATATATCTCAAAGCATTGAAACAAAACATAGGGAAAACCGATTTTTGAAAGGTTATGCAAATTACCTGTCACGTGATAGTTATGTAAACAATGGTGACACTATGGTAACCAAACTGTTTCCCTATATCTAGGCTTTCCGAAAATATACACTTTACGGGGGTTCTGAGCTAATTAAACACTAGAGAATTGTTTGTTTAAAATGGTCAATTTCTTGTCTTGGAACCTTAAGGGGGGACTTCAAAATTATAGCATGTCAGAAAGGCGGGACTTAAACACATTGTAAGTTTGTTTAGGGGGTATTTGAAAAAACCGACAACTTTTGGAGAATCCCCCCCAAGAGGTGTTTGTGAATGCAGCCTAATTGAAAGTGTTTTACAGTAGTCTGCATGCAGATATATAGCTGTAGGATATATTGCACAGTTTAAGGCATACTGCGTTGAGATTGGCGGTCGTTAAACAGTGAATAACGTAATAGGCAGGGGGCCAAGCATCCAAGCAGTGCACAGACCTTCAAGTAACTCGTGTTTCTTTACTGCAGCTTCTGAATTTCCAAATTTCTACCACACTGGGCGCAGGTTGATAGGTCAATCATCGAGTGGAACAATGGCTGCACTTCTGACCAAGGAGATGAACTTGACCCAGTCTGTTAAAAAACCTACCTAATAATATACATAGATATGGTCCACCTGCACCCCTCACTGAGGTAATGCAAGTCTGTATTATGTACCCTACAAACTGTGATGGGGTTGAAAATGTCTTGAATTCTCAATGATGCATCATTTCTCAATTTCCCAGGCTTTACATGTCACATGACCGAGGGTAAAGGTCGATTCAATGCGAGACATATTACAAGTAAATTTCTGTACACCGAAAAAATTACAAAAATACCGTGAAGGACAGTGTGCTCACATTCGGTTTGAATTGGTCCATTCAAGAAATATTTAAACCAGAAAAACAAGAATGACAAAAGCAAATAAGGTCTGCAACTGAGGTACTGGAGGTCATCTTTAGCAACATGCATATCAACTTCTATAGCATTAGGACAAGCAGATCCTACATACATAAGCAAATGTCAACAAAAAAATTAGCCAGAGAAGGCTTGACAAAAAGAAAAGGTTGGAAAAGTGGGGAAAAAATAAAGAGTGGGAAAAAATGTACAAGGGATCTGGTAAAAAGTAATGCTACCTCATCAATGTTCTAGACCCTACCCCCTCCTGAATATAAAATGTTTCATCCCTTTGTTGATCATGTTTACATAAGGCCAGATGGCAGGAAATATATTTACAACCTTGGGAATTTTTTAATTAATGCTATGAGTGCTATCATTCATGTCATTTGAATGTAAACAGCACTTAAATTAGTTACTGATAGTGAAATGCCTTCCACTGTGGGGGTGATTACGACATCTGGAATTGTCCTGAATCCAAATTTCTCATCAGTTCTTGTGTGTCTTACATGGAAATGTTGCAAAAATTGATCCACAATGAAAACCTTTACCTCAGCTTTGTTTTCTGGATCAAATTTTACTACAAATCGATACCAAATATGACAAAATTATGTTCACAGCCTTCGAGACTGTCTCACAACATATCTTGGGTTGGTGTAGGTCATTTAAGGTCACAAACTGAGAAAATTACCTAAAATATAAAAATTTGGGGGCTTCCCAACACTTTGAGCAGAAAATTTATCTAATAACATCCCTTGGGACTTTTGTACCAAATTACGAAGCTATCAGACAAGTAATTTGAGAACAAGTTTTCTTGACCAAAAATGACAAAAATTGCCCCAAAACAGTAATTTTATCCAATTTTGTCGTAATTTCAACAAATTAGAAGGGTAACACCCTGCAAACATCCAACCCAAATTTGAGAGAAACTGGGCTGGCGGTTTCAGAGAAGAATTATTTTTACTTTAGGGAAAATAACCAAAAAATTCAGCAAAAATACAAAATTCAAGATATCTTCATAATATACATAAAAGGTCTACCTAAGGTACTTGCATACTAATTTTCAAAGCAATCAAACCATCGGTTCTTGAGTTATTGATTTTTGACCATTTTCACATTTTTAAGCTCATTTGCATAATTTGGGCACTACAAACTTCATTTGAACAAAAGCCCATCTACAGCCCAGGATGCATCCACAGACCACATACCACGCTAAAAAGAGCAGCGATTTGTGAGTTTTTGAAGTTGACGGACATACTCTACGTACGTACATACATACATACATACATACATACATACATACATACATACATACATACGCCACTGACTTCAGCTTATATGATAATCTCACATTGGTATAACCAAATGTGAGCTAAAAATGGTCCAACAAATCGACAAATCACAATTGGAACAAATCCTAAATGCCTATATCCTTAGGAAAAGTAACTGGATAAATATATCCTTATCAAAATGAGATATGACAAGTATACTACAGCTTCTGGATTTATTCTTTTATTTTTAAATATTAAATTTTCATAGTTTTGAGCTCATTTGTGCAATTTCATTTGGACAAAACATGTTAATTCCATTGCAGCCCTTTAGATTATTGACAACCAGGTGTCGATAGGTCAACTAAATGGGGAGGGGGGACGCATGGGTGGTTGTGGGATAGATTTATAATTAAAGGCACTCATGCAAGTCAGACAGGCCCTGTAAGCCAGAAAAGAACGGTCATAGGGGCTGTGTGCAATTCATACCACAAGTGACTGTAATTATATACCTGGGATCAAGGTCCAGTCTTGATGGAAACACTGCATGTTGACAAGATTTTTTGCACATGCTCAGTGTGTACATGCCCATTAACACTGTACTGATATGCATGTCTCTTCAGTGTGCCATATATGAGAGCTGCCCTTTTGTGTCAGCCATATTGTACCAATGGTAACACATGCCAGTACAGCTGAATACATGTAATACATTCTGGTTAAATTTTACCGGAACTAAAGGTCTTGGATAGTTATCTCGGATGCCTTGAGCTGAAGCACAAACTTGTCAACAGGTAACTGTAACTAGCAAACTAACCGGCGGATGCTAGTCTGTATATAATTCAAACCACTGTTGAAAATAGTGGAGCCTATCTGTCGAAAAATGAAACGACTGCTGTGTGTTGATGGGGACATATTAATCTATCAATGCTAGCATATGGTGCCATTATATTTATAGTTGTACAAGTTTTATTCACCCCTACCCATGTAGACACTAAAGCTTTGGTTGCAAGAAAAGAGAGAAAGATCAATGCAGTTAAATTGTTCCATAATTGTTTGCCGGAGAACCCGGCAGGAGTATCACTATTGTACGTAATATGCTATGATTGCTCTTACATATGTATCCATTGGTATATTTGTATGTGTCCTTTAACATATAAAAAGCAAATCATTAGGTCCTTATGTTTGAATTTTTAAAGGCATAGGTAGGTACCTTGTATCTGAAAAGTTTGTGTGATTGTTTTGTTCACAGAAATCATTTGGTTTTTCGCATCATGAACAACAGTACAGTGCCAATAGATATTCAGACAATTGTTGATAAACTGGATGAAATTTCATTTGAGCTGCTCTTCCACAGCCGTGCTCATTATGTCAGTGCCGATTACTACGAACAATTAGACAGTGCACTCACTTACATCTACTCATTCTGTATAGCAGTGAGCACTGCCTGTGGTGGTGCAGGTGTGGTGGTCCCTATCATTCGAAATGAATCTGGAAAGCATACCCTTATGCAGGTGTGCTTTGCCTTTGTCACTCTTCTCTTTATTTTGGGAAGCACAAGCATCAAAGAATTACAGGACACACAGCATAGTCCAGCTAAAAAGACAAGCCTCCATAACGAGGCAGCTTTGGAAATGAAACAGCTGGGCAAACAAGCTGCTATATGGACCATGAAAAGAGATAACACAAATGTGACTGACAATATGATGTTTGAGAAGTATGAGGAAATAGTTGCCAACCACTCCAATATTGAGAAGAAGATCAAGAGTGAAGACTGGACTTTCCCCTGCGTTCATCATACACAGGCCCCAAGTATGATTGAAAAGGCAAAGCGACTCAAAAAATACATACCAGAGAAAACTTGGCCTTGCTGTTCTGTCAAAGCAATGGTTTTTTATGCAGCAATAAGTTGGCTAAGCTTTGTTACCCTGCTGTGTGTCATTGTTATTGTTTTAGTTTTCCTATTCATTGTTATTATAAAATGGCTTTATAATAACTTGCTGGAAACAGTAGCAGATGATGAAACAGATGGAACGCAACACACTCCCAAAGACAACACAGCAGACACTGAGAAGGAGGGTTCCACCTCAGTCATTCCTGAAGCAACAACAGCGACAAATGAAAAGTGACATGAATACCCACCTACAATTGATTAATCTAGGAAAACCAGTGGAAAGAAAGCAAAACTGTATATGTACTGAAACCTACAAGGCAGGGAGTCTTAGGATGACCACTTCATAAATTCATCACCATTGTAACGTGACGTTGTAGCTGCAAGAGAATTATTTCTATGTGAAACAACAGCTAAAAATCTAATTTATTAACAATTTACTTTTAATTTCTTTGATGCAATTAATGTCCCTTGAAATCAATATGTACACATTTTCATTTTTCCTTGATAAAAACTTATCACAATTACATAAAATTACACCTATCAAAAGGTAGTAGATCTTTGCTTACATCCAGGTAAGTTTAATTGTGAACAGTCTGTTAACACACTTTGATATATGCACTGGTCACTTCAAACATAATTGAGGTGGTAATAACTGAATGATCCAAACTGCAAAACAATGCTACAGGGAAGAAAACAATGTACAATCCATGGAAGGATTGACTTTGCAATTTTATTTGTAAGAAAACACAGAATTTTGCAACTTTTTATGTATAGATGGGTGATAGGTATAGCCTTCAATGTGACATACATGGGTCATAGAAATGTAATTGAGTTCACAAAGTTTTAACTTGTATTTTACACCAGCTATGCTCCTAAGCATGAAGCTGAACATCTCAGTAAAGCCCTGTTTTGGAAACTTAGGAAATGTCAAGTTTGTATGAATGTAATTTTGACAATATTTTTCACCAAATCTAAAATTGTACAGAGAATATTAAAATTTATGCTTACACATATGTTCAAGGTGGTATCTAAAATATAACACAATGCTAATGGACGGATTGTTTATGTTTCATAATATGTGAATTTCATTGGAATCCACAAATTTTGGAACAACTGTGTAAGATTGCATGTGTTGAGTGTTCCTAGCATTACCAACCGTTTTCATTGGTATCGTTTGAAAAGATATCACATGTAAAATTGCAGCAAACTAAAAATTCTTTGGCACACATAGGGATATAGCAAACTTTCACTAAGATAATTGACACTGCACTTTCAAATTTAGGATATTTTCACAGTTCCCTTGGTACTTCAGTTTCTTTGTGGAAATATCGGGTCTACCCCACTTGATCTTGTAGTGTGAGTGTGGCAAGCGCACTCCCAGAAAGTATGATATCACTGGTCTCTGCATCCCTTAAAGATGATGTTGATGTTCCTCTCTGACTTGCCTCTCTGGAAGGTTTTTTGGATTTTCTCTTGCTCTTGTTATTGGCATTGGCTCTGTTGTGTTCCAGCACTACCCCTGCACCTCCAGTGCCAAGGAATAATCCTTCAAGAAACTGAAATTGACAAACAGAGTTTTTTTGAAAAAAATGGATGATGTATCTTTAATTTTACTAATTTCATCATAAAAGTGGATAAACTAAACAGTGGTCTTCTGAACTCACGAAATAGTTATATTTTTGAAGGTGACAATATTAGGAAAAAGATTAACAATTAAATGTGAAATTCCTACTGACTTCAGTGTCATTTTTTTAAATATCATATCCAAATAACCTCCCCAATTTTTGACTCAAAGTTTTTGTACATAACATTTTATACCATTGTTGTTTCACTCTTACTTTACAAATCCAGGTGTCCACATAAGTAACTAACTTAATTTAAGTATATTTAAAAGAATCATTTACAAATCACATTCTTTGAGATCAGGACAAGGATGAGTCTCTGGAGGGTATGATTTAGAGACAACTTGACTCTGTTGAATATAAGATCACTGACTATCTTGTCTGTGCATAAGCCATACCTCAAGCCTTGCAGCAGAGCTCGGTCTTTCCAGAGACCCTAGTCTCCCACTTGCACTTCTCCTTCTCACTTGTGCCTGTGTTCTATTCCTGAAACGCCCCCTTTCCCTGTTTTCTTCAGGACCTCCACCACGGTTTAACCTGTGTTCGTGTACTCCATTGGGCAGTGGTGGTCTCTGTTCAACTGGACTTGGGACACCACTGCTCTGACGCAAACCCTGTATGGGTGTCATGATTTCCTCCCTGGGGAGAGGAATTGACGGGGCGGTGTCATTTCTATCCCCAGCAGGTGGGGCAACATGTGCTGGGTGGTAGAAACGACCTCTTGATTGAGGTACCCTGTCTATCCCCCTCTCAGAAACTCTGAGAATGTCATCAATCAAGGGTGCAATGTCCACT